>NC_082729.1:34228120-34528120 GCF_030144855.1 Hypanus sabinus | reverse complement strand
TGTTGGAACTGAGCGCGCCAAGCTGCATCTATGAAAAGAAACAACAGTCGCCGTTTCTGGCCGAGACACTCCGGTATTACTGGAGGAAAAAAAAGGAAAAGAAGACAGAGATGCCTGGGGAGCCAAACCATATGACATATTTAAAGCAGAGGTTGACGTTTCTTCATTGAAAAGTGGGTCAGAGATTGCGTATAGAAGGCAGGACAATGGGGTGAAGATAACAAACCCGCCATGATGGAATGGCGAAGCAGACGATGGGCCGAATGCCCTAATTCTGTTCCTCAGCCTTATGTTCTTATGACGTTCATATACTCGGCAAAACACTCTTGCACACATGCTCATGCGGATTTCAGAGAACAGAGACACATGGGGAATAATAAAGGGGGTACTCAACACAGGTTAATAATGCCACTTTAACAGTTGGTGCAGTCAGTATCATGAATCTCAGACACAGCAGGAGAGGTACCACGTTAACCTGAATTTGGGCGGGTTCAGGAATGTCTAAGGGTCAGAGGCGTGTGGGACAGTCGGAAGTAAATGTGGCCACCTCGCGCAAGCCACCCAGTCAAAATTCAAAGTACCCATATATAACCTGAGATTTATTTTCGTGCGGGCTTCCACAGTAAATGCAAACACACTGAACAGAATCAAGGAAAATGTACATGAACAAAGACTGACAAACGACCAAAGGCTAAAAGGCAGTAGATTGTGAAAATAGAAACTAAAGAACTAAGTAGGGAAACAAATAATTAACTACCTACTGAAATGTCTCGGCCCGAAACGTCCACTGTACATTTTTTCCATAGATACTCCCTAACCTGTTGAGTTGCTCAAATAGTTTGTGTGCATTGACTGTGCATTTAATGTATGTCATAGATTCGTTTTATACATATAATGTATGAACATACCCAGTCTCCACTTTATAAGGTACAATTGTAGACTTGTTCTTTGAGACAAATATCTGCTCTATCAACCATGTGGCAACTATTCAGTTCATAAAAATCAACAGAGCATAATCATAAGACCGCAGAATTTTAAATAGTAAGAAATGCTTTACCTGGAACCGCGATTACAGCAAGGGCCGTGTAGTAAATTGCGTACACCAAGCCTCTCGGAGGAGTGTGCATTTTCCTTGACGGTCTCTGGGACCCGTTCCTAACACCAGTCGAACTGTTGTTGATTTCGGAAGGAGTCCTTCTTATACTTGACATACAATCGCAAAAGCTATTTAAATATGCTCATGTTATTTACAATTCATTCACTGGGAATTTCATAAACTGAAGATACATCAGTAATCAAACATAATGACTGACGTCGCAATTAGCAGTTCGAGCAGCTGAAGAGTAAACAGATTTCGTAACATCCCAATCTGAGTACTCTCCTAATTTAGAAAACAGCTACAATTCATCTTGCTTTCTGGCGATTTTGGTTGGGGTGGGGGTTGTGGGTAACCTGTTGTATACATATTTAAACCTCAATATTCAATATTCAACATTTACAATTTATAATGTATGTATCCACGCACTGACCACTTTATTAAGTACACCTACAGACCAGCTCGTTAATACAAATATCCGATCAGATAATCAGGTGACGGGAACTGAATGCATCAGGACAATATGGCAGGAAGGCAGAGAATAGAATTAGGCCATTCGGGTTATTACATCTGTTCCGCCGTTCCATCATAGTTGATTTATTATCACTCTTTACTCCGTTCTCTTGCCTCCTCCCCATAATCGGCAATAACCCTTACTAATCAAGAATCTATCATTCCCCTTTAAAATAATCCATGATTTGTCTTCCATGGCCATTTGTGGCAATTAATTACACAGATTCACCACTTTCTGGCAAAGTTTATTTTCTTCATTTCTGCTCTAAATAGGTGTCCTACAATTCTGATGCTGTGCCCTCTGGTCCTGGTCTCCACTACTATAGAGATAATCCTCCCCATTTACACTGTGTGGGCATTTTAATGCTCGATTGGTTTCAGTGAGCCCACCCTCCCCATCGCCTCATTCTTCAACCTTCAGAGAGTACAAGCCCAGTGCCATAAAAATCTGCTTGTAATTTAACCCTTTAGATACTCAGTCGGCTGTGGAGCCAAGTGATATGTTTTACTTAAGGGAGAATTTGACAGTCCTTCATCGTTCAGTGTGACAAGGGTTAAGGGGAGAGGCAGGAGGATGAGGTTCGGATAACAAATACACAAGTAATGGCGGAGCAGACGATGGTCTGAATGGACTAATTCTGCTCCGAAACCTTCTGTTCGTATGACGTTCATACATTCGGCTGAAGCAGGGGAAACAAAGTCCCTCTGCTCACATTCTCAGCTAATATATTATTGCGGACTTCAGAAAGCTGCGACAACCAGAGGAATACAGGGAGTGCTCAAAGGCATGTTAATAATGCCGCTTCAGCAGTTGGTCCAGTCAATAAGAGTATCATGAATTTCAGACACCGCAGGACAGCGACATAACAAATGAATTGACCCCCGGAGTGTGTGATGGGACGGTGTGGAGGGAGCTTCACTCTGTGTCTGACCCCGGGAGTGTGTGATGGGGCGGTGTGGAGGGAGTTTCACTCTGTGTCTGACCCCGGGAGTGTGTGATGGGACGGTGTAGAGGGAGCTTCACTCTGTATGACCCAGGGAATGTGTGATGGGACGGTGTGTAGGGAGCTCTACTCTGTCTCTGACCCCGGCTGTGTGTGATGGGAGGGAGGGTGTGGAGGGAGCTTTACTCTGTGTCGGACCCCGGGAGTGTGTGATGGGGCGGTGTGGAGGGAGTTTCACTCTGTCTCTGACCTCGGGAGTGTGTGATGGGGCGGTGTGGAGGGAGTTTCACTCTGTGTCTGACCCCGGGAGTGTGTGATGGGACGGTGTAGAGGGAGCTTCACTCTGTATGACCCAGGGAATGTGTGATGGGACGGTGTGTAGGGAGCTCTACTCTGTCTCTGACCCCGGCTGTGTGTGATGGGAGGGAGGGTGTGGAGGGAGCTTTACTCTGTGTCGGACCCCGGGAGTGTGTGATGCGACAAAAGTATTCTCATTCTATGTCTGTCTTTCAGAGTTTGTGATGGGATGGTGTACAGGGAGCTTCATTCCATGTCTGACCCGTAGTGTGTGATGGAATGGTGCAGGGGGAGCTTCATTCCGTGTCTGACTCCAGTACTGTCCGATGGGATGGTGCAGAGGGAGCTTCATTCCGTGTCTGACCCCAGTACTGAGCGATGGGATAGTGTGGAGGGAGCCCCACTTTTGTCTAACCCTGGGACCGAGTGATGGGACGGTGTAGAGGGAACTTCACTCTTTGTCGGATCCTGGTAGTGTGGGATGCGTCAGAGGGAGCTTCACTCTGTCATCTGGATCCGAAGTCTGCACTGGGAACAGAAAGAGAATCAGAATCACAGTCAGGTTTATTGTCGATTAGATTTTGTATTTGCTGAAATTTTCTGATTTCCCTCAGCAGTACATTGCAATGCATCAAAACAAACTATAGATTACTATAATAAATGTTCAGTCCTGTGCATATGTCTTCGGCTCATATACTGTGCATAGCCAATGCAATCCTGGACTTTTGCACAGCACGGTGTTTGTTAATATGGTGCAGAGAGCGAGTTAGTTTATCTGGTGGGAGTAAAGGATATTAGGAATGGCGAGGGTGGTGTAGGACAGATGGCAGAGAGCAAGTGCCAGGGGTGCGGGTGCAGACACACCCAGCCCTGAATAAGCAGGCAAGGTCATTTGATTCCAACATCTGATTTATTGATAACTACAGAATGTCCCTCTGGTGCTTCCTGCTCCCTCTCCTCTCCTTTCCCCATTTCCCAACCATAATTCCTCTCTCCCTGTCCATTTCCCACTCTCAGTCCACAATAGGGACCCATATCAGAATTAGGTTTATCATCACTCACGTATGTCCTGAAATTTGTGTTTCTTGTTTTGCAGTACAGTGCAATAGAGACCAAAAAATAGAGACCAAAAATCGTGCAGTAGTGTTCATAATTACACTGGAATTTAGAAGGATGAGAGGGGATCTGATTGAAACATAAGATTATTAAGGGATTGGACACGCTAAGGGCAGGAAACATGTTCCCGATGTTGGGTGAGTCCAGAACCAGAGGCCACAGTTTAAGAATAAGGGGTAGGCCATTTAGAACAGAGTTGAGGAAAAAGTTTTTCACCCAGAGAGTTGTGGATCTGTGGAATGCTCTGCCTCAGAAGACTGTGGAGGCTAATTCTCTGGATGCTTTCAATAAAGAGTTAGATAGAGCTCTTAAAAATAGTGGAGTCAAGGGATATGGGGAGAAGGCAGCAATGGCGTACTGATTGTGAATGATCAGCCATGACCACAGTGAATGGCGGTGCTGGCTTGAAGGGCTGAATGGCCTACTCCTGCACCTATTGTCTATTGTCTATAATTGGTATTCTGATGGCGGAGAGGAAGAAGCTGCTCCAAAATCTCCTATCCGATGGTCGAAATGAGATTGATGATGTCCTGGGTGATGGATGTCCTTTCTGAGGCATCACCGTCAGACACTTTTGTCACTTGACCTTTCATTCCCAGCAGGAGGTCCAGTGTCGTTCGTGCTCTCGAAGGACTCTTGACAGATTCTATAATCTTTCCTGGATGTACTTCACAAATTCTACCACAGTGAATACCAGGGAATTAAAAAATTCCCACAAGCACAACCTGATTCAGTCTAATATACTTAATCAGGAGTTTGAAGTGATTTGGCATGTCAACAAATACACTGAACAGCTTCTATAATTGTATCGTGAAGAGAATTCTGACAGGTTGCATCACTGTCTGGTATGGAGGGCTACTGCACAGGACCAAAATTAGCTGCAGAAGTTCATAAATCTAGTGTGCTCCTTCTTGGGTACTAGCCTACAAATTACCCAGGACATCTTCAGGGGGCAGTGTCTCTTTGCTTACCTGCATTTCTGTCACACTTGCGTTCCGGAGCTTTAAGCCGCCAGTCCATCCTTTCTCTTATTCGATTTCTGTTATGCTTAAACACCCTGTCCTCTGGAGTCGACCCACGCTGAGTTTGTCCACCTTTCCTGTTAATGCCCGGGCGTTGAAAGAAATGTGCCTTCAATGAGTACCCTTTCTCTCCAGTTACTTATTTCCGGACAATCCTGAGGTTGGATCCTGATGATTTTAATCCAAAGTTCTTTCAGAAGTCAGGAAAGAGGCAGAATTCTTGTTGCTTCCAGGTCGTTTTATTGATTGGACAAAAGAAAATTGAAAACAGGAAGTGAAAGGAGAGACAAAGTGCTAACATGGCGCCCTGCATGGAGTAACTATTTTTATAACCAGTCTGTAGAAATCTGTAGATAAGAGTTAACCAATGCGAAAGCACGTACTTCGGTGAAGGAGTTCCAAGACAAGCTTCCGGTATTCTATCAATATAACCACCATGGGGCATATTAAACCGTTAGACGCAAATAAGAACTAATTAAAATACAATAAATAAATAAAACACAGTTAGACAATTAATTGTTAAACGGCAAAGAAATCAACAATTAAATAGAACGTTCTAACAATTAAACAGTCAAATCCAACATCGATTATCAAATTTGGCTACTACTACTGGCTACTACTTTATCTTCTGTTTTGGTCAGAGTTCCGCCCGCTGCCAATCTACTTTAAATACTCCGTGTAGCACCGGCATTTTTCCCAATAATACACTCGGTTCCTCTCTGGTTCAAGTGCACCACGTCCCTCTTGTACAAGTTGCCCTTGTCCCAGAAGGGACCCCAATGACCCAAGAACCCGTTTCCCTTCCTCTTGCATCAGCACCTCAGCCACACGGTCATCTGACCCATCCTTCTATTTCGGAATTTCCTGCTACGTGGTACCAAAAGCGATCCAGAGATCATTTCCTTTGAGGCCTGCTGCTTCACCTCTTTCCCAACACCTTTGGTAGGACAACATCCCTTGTTCTACCTGTTTCAATCATACTGATGTGTACAATGACCTCTGTTCAACCTGCATCTCCAGAATGTCCGGCAGCCACTCTTACATCTTAGACCCTGGCACTTGCATGACAACATACTAGTCCAGCATGTCTGCTGGGACCACCGTACATCCTGTATGGCCCTCAGTAAAAGGGAGCTCTGCTCTTTGCCTGACACCAGGAGTGTGTTGAGCACAGGGTGGAGGGATTATCATTGTGTGGCTGACTGCGGAAGAGTGTGATGGGACAGTGCAGAAGGAGTTTCACTCCGTTTCTGACTCCTGCTGTGATGGACGGGATGGTGTGGAGGGAGGTTCACTGTGTCTAACCCCGGCAGTCTGTGATGGGGTGGAGGGAATATTTCTCTCTTTGACCGCAAGGGGACGGTGTGGATGGAGTTTCACTCTGTGTCTGACCCCGGGAGTGTGTGATAGGGCGGTGTGGAGAGAGTTTCAATGAGTGTTTGACCACGGGAGTGTGTGATGGGACGGTGTGCAGAGAGCTTCACTCTGTATCGGACCCCGGGAGTGTGTGATGGGATGGAATGGGGGGATCTTCACTCTGTGACTGACCCCGGGACTGTGTGATGGGACTGTGAGGTGGGAGCTTCACTCTGTGTCTGACCCCGAGGTGTGTGATAGGACGGTGTGGAGGGAATTTCTCCCTGTGTCTGACCCAGGGAGGGTGTGATAGGACAGTGTGGAAGGAGATTCACTCTGTGTCTGACGCCGGGAGTGTGTGATGGGACGTTGTGGAGGGAGCTTCACACTGTGCCTGACCCCGGGAGTGTGTGATGGGATGTTGTGGAGGGAGCTTCACTCTGTGTCTGACCCCGGGAGTGTGTGATGGGATGGTGTGGAGGGAGCTTTACTCTGTGTCTGATCCCGGGAGTGTGTGATGGGACAGTGTACTGGGAGACTCAGCTTTAACTTTAAGATGGGTAGGGACATGAATGCCAATGCTTCTGGGCCAGTCAGAAGTAAACAGGCCATTCGTCAGTTCAGCCATTCAGTCAAAGTTGAAAGCTCACAGTACATTTTTGTTCAAAGTACTTATTTACAATCACGAGATTCATATTCAAGCCGGCGTTCAGAGTAAATGAAAGAAACACAATAAATTCAATGCAGAACTGCACACTAACAAAGTATGAAAAACAACCAAGTTTCAAGTGAATAATCAATATGTAGATGCATAAATAAACAAATAATTAGCCAAATAGATATATAGATAGATCGATAGACAGACAGAAAAACAGACGGAAAGCCAGATAGCGATAAAGATGAATAGATAGGTAGAGAGATAAATTGATAAATAGATAGATCGATCTATAGAGACAGAGAGATTGATAGATAGATAGATAGATCGATCGATAGATAGTAAAATTCAGCATGTTCCTGGGATAATGCACGTAATGCAAATTATCTAACTCTGATCCACTGCGGTAGACACTCAAGCAAACTGGATTGCAACGTTAACATTAAAGTTCAAAGCAAATTTAATATCAGTCTATGTATATGTCACCACATATAACCCTGAGATTCATTTTCCTGCAAATCTGTAGAATAGAAAGTATAATAACAGCAATGAAAGATCAGGAAACGTGCAGATGGTAAAAATAAAACTCCGCACATACAAATAGAAATAAATATCATCAAATTACGAGAACATGAATTAACAAGGTGTAGAAAACTTAAAGTGAGATAATTGCTTGTGGGAACATCTTAATGGATGGACAAGTGAATGTAGTTATGCACTTTTATTTTAGAGGCTGATGGTTGCGGTGTAGTACCTCTTCTTGAACCAGCCTGTGCGAGTCCCGAGTCTACCCGTGCAGATTTTTTGCATTGACAGGCAATTTTAATATTGCTGCAAAGCTCCACCTTGGAGCAGCAGTGCCAGAGACGTACTCAATCCGGTAGTACACTTGATCCGAGAGATGGAGTGACTCGGGCTGCCTACGCTTCCTGTCCTGCTGATTTGTCACTACGACCTCGTGTACCTGTACTGTCACCTGATATCCGGACACCCCTTCCCGATAGAGAGCATCACATTCGAACCATTTCGGTTTCCGGCGTCGACCTTTAGCAGGTGAGGAGGGAAAGGATCTGCAGCAGTTGTCTAACGCTGAAGGTTGTGATCCTTGCGGCTTGTAGGTAAAATATTAACATCTTCAGGCAATGATGAGGGGCCATAACTGAGCAGATGCAAAGTTCTCTGTTGCTCTGGTAGGCCATGTATGGAGCTGTCTACAGTACGCAAGGCCATGGTAGTACGATATGCAGAATGTGATGTTTCCATGCATCAGGCTTCCCCTAACCACGCAACTGTTACACCCAAGGCATGGAAGAGACCGATACTGTTTGACAAGCGGCGGAGCAGGTGTTACCAGTCAGCTTTCAACACCACGTCGGACTTCCGCTAAGAATTCATTCTCGGAGTTTCTTCACGAAGCTATTACTATGTGTAGGTACAGTCATAAGGCAGTGGGGGCTTGGGATCAGGGGCTTTCCTTCTTCCCGATGATTTGTCACCCACGGCCGAAACACTCCATCTTCACTAAGTGACTGGTTTTAAGGAGCCAGCAACCGGCATTTGCGAGTCCTCTGGCAGTGGAAAAGGATTCGAAGGATTGATAGCTAAGCAATATAAGAAGGCCATGGGTTGGACTTGATTACCAGAGGCTATTTAAGAGGGAAGACATCGGGAGCACTTAATACCTAGAGAGACTTATTCCCACTATACCCCACCCCAACGGCCAACATCACCTCAATGATAAAATATATGGGGTCAGAGTTCAGGAGCAAGAATACATTTTGCATAACTCCAGCCTAAGACAGAAGGCAGTGCACAGATAGCAGGCACCAGCAAGGAGTGATGTAGCTCCTCTCCCGCTAAACCAGAGGTTATAGGGCATGGATCAGGAGCAAAGCAGGCTGGTTCGCTCCACCCACCTTCCCCGCGCTTCCCAAACTTAACTCCCTGAACACGATCAGGTGGAATGCAAACGGATTCCAATATTTAAAGCCCTAGATTGAATGTAGAAGGTGTTTCCGAATCAGAGTGAGTCCAGCTCCAGAGAGTTCAGCCTCAGAATGACAGGGCTTATCGTTAGATCAGAGATGAAGAGAAATTCTTTTAGTCGCAGGTCGCTGAACGTGAAGTAATGGTAGCCGCAGACTGTTGTGCAGGCCGAGTCATTGGGTATCTACAAAGAGGGGATTAATAGGTTCGGTTTAATCAGGATGTCAAAAGTTACTGAGAGAAAGCAGGAGAATGGGATTGAGAACGATTACAAATCTCCTTTCGTGGAACAGTGAAGAAGCCCGATGGATCCAATTCAGTTTCGATTTTCTGAGTCATAGCTTCAAGGATCTGTCATCTAGGTACCAGTAGGGGTCGCTGATGAATCGATCCTTACTGGTAACTCTAGGCCGGGGGTCGGCAACCTGCGGCTCCCGAGCCATTTGTGGCTCTTTCACCTCTGTGCTGCGGCTCCCTGTGGCTTTGGGAAATAATTGGTCAGTATTTAATTAAAATGTATTTTATGTTAGTTTGTTAGCTTTTGAAATGTAATTATGGTGATCTTGTACAACCTAAGTGTGGCGACACATTTCCTGCCACATCCGAAACGGCTCACAATTAGCCAGCATTCTGGCTAAGGGAGATAGCCTACGGGGGTTTGTGAGTACGCGTCTTTTGCAGCATCTGCGTCCATGGGGGCTGGGTTGAGGGAGGCTTAAAAGCAAGGCTGTTTAGTTCGAATAAAGCTATCTTTGACTGCAGTTTACTGACACCGCTACAACGTGTTTTTATCGCTGGCTGTCCAGAGGGAAGGTGCTGAAACGCTTTGTCGCGTGTCTGGAAGAAGTGAAAACTTTCCTGGGCAGCAAAGGGCTCACCTTTCCTGAGCTGGAACAGCCAGAGTGGCTGGAAAAGCTACACTTCATGGTAGACATGACAGCGCACCTGAACACGCTGAACACAGCTCTTCAGGGGAAAGGACGTACAGCCCTGCACATGTTGGAGGATGTTTTGGCATTCGAGCGCAAGTTGACAGTGCTTGCCAGAGATTTACAGAAAGGCACTTTGTCTCACTTCCCCAATTTGAGAGAGTTCAAACAAGGTCACGACATGATAATTTCGGAGTATTTACATTCTGCAATCATCGCAATGCAAACATCGTTTGGGAAACGCTTCTGTGAGTTCAGAGAGGAAAAAAACACATTATCCTTCCCGGTCACTCCCTTAAGCATCGATCCTTCCCTACTGAATACGACTGCATTGGCAGGTGTGAGTCAACCTGATCTTGAGATGGAACTGGCCGACATAGCCGACAAAGACATATGGGTGTCCAAGTTTAGACGCTTGACAGCAGACCTTGAAGATGTTGCCCGTCAGAAGGCCGTTCTTGCTCAGAAACACAAATGGAGTGATATTGAAAACCTCACAGATGACAGCTTGCGATCCTGTGTAAAGATGAAGGTGACATCATACAGCCCTGATGTGCAGACGCTGTGCGCTGAGGTCCAGGAGCAGAAATCCCATTAACCAAGTATGATAAATATTTTAATTGCCCATTATTTTACTTATATTCATATTTTTTCATTGTTCAGTGAAATAGTCCTTTCATTTTTCAGGATGACAGCTGGCTGACGTTATTTTTGGTTTGCTGCTGGCGGAAAATTTAAGTTCGGCGTTTTTCATAAATACAAGAAGGACTCAAATAGACATTGAATATTTTACTTAAAAGTAACTTTCAACCCAACGTCTTTTTTTCGGAGTTCAAAATGTTTTTGTTGCATGCAGAAATGTAATTTCGTTTTCTCTGCAGGAGTTCATCAATTTCATAAATGCAACACATTATAGTTTGTTTATACATAGCATAAAGGCAAAACAAAACGTTGTATGCAGTGTTACTTCATTTTAAATGTCAAACGGGTTTTGCGGCTCCCAGTGTTTTCTTTTCTGTGGGAAACGGGTCCAAGTGGCTCTTTCAGTGGTAAAGGTTGCTGACCCCTGCGTCTAGGCATAAGCATTGCCGGAGCACGTGCCCTGGCTGATTAACGACGGAACAACGTAAACTCTTAAAGATGTCGACATGTGTTTATGCACTCCGCTGATCTTTCTATGCCTCTCAATTTTATGCACCTCTACGAAGTCGCACGTTATGGTCCTTCGCTACAAATAAAAACCTAGCTACTCTGAACCTTTCCTCATCAGGCGCGCTTTGGAAACACCCTCGATATGATTCATTCGTGTTAGTTCGGTCTCATGAGATACCACCCGAATGCTGTACATTTTCGTTATTTCTTAGCGGCGGCACTGGAACCGGGAGATCGAGTGACTTGCGATGCTTACGCCTCCTGCATGCCAGTTTGTCGCTGCGACCTCGTGTGCCTGTACTGTCTCTTGATGTTCCGGACACACATTCCCGATCGAAAGCATCACATTCAGACCATTTCAGTTACCGCGTCGTCTTTTTAGCATTTGAGGAAAGGCGAGGGATCTACTGCAATTGTCCAGAGCTGAACGTTACAATATTTTCGGTTTGCGGTGAAAATATTAAAATCCCCGGAAGGTTATCGGGGGCCATAACTCGGCTAATGGAAAGCTTTCCATTGCTCTGGAAGGCCATGAAAGGAGCTCTCTACAGTCCACAAGGCAGTAGGACGAAATAGAGAGTTGGATGTTCCCATGCTGCAGACTACGCCTCACAACAACTGATACACCCAAAGACACGACAGAGGCCGATGCTGTTTGACACCTGCGACTTTCTGGTGTCATGATTTCAGGGCTCCCTAATCTAGGGTTTCGTAGCTGAATCATTGACTTCGTGACTCCGAGCATCAGCATTTAAGGAACACATGCTCTGTTTGACTAACCCGTTCACTTCTAATTTCAGGTACCGTGTTAGGAACCTAGGCTTACTTTATACCTGTGCTTAACACATTGAACAGAGATTGGAAGGGAGAATCCGAGCAGAATCCCACACAGCCTTTCCTGACAAAAATGTCAGTGGTCTGGAATAGTGAACAGCAGCCTTTAGTGGTCCACGTCCGTCCCTCTCGAACTCGGGAGTAACTGGACTGTGGTTACGGGCTAGAATCGAGCTGATTTCCCCTTCAGATGTTGCAATAATTAATAAGGGCTGCTTTGCCCATCCACTTAGTAATTTAGTTATTCCGAGGTCAATAAATTGGGATTGCGAGTGTTCAGGGGAGTGGCTGCGTCAGTATACGCCGGTAGTGTTTTGTGGGTGTGGTACACAACGTGACAATCCTTTTACAACGATTGTCAGATTGTCGTAATGCAGAGGGTTACGAGTTCCTGGGTTTCCGAGATGGTTGTCATCAGGTACTCGGGCACCCATGACGATGAAGAAAACGGGGAGGTTCCAGAAAAAGAGGGATCCAATGAAGACCTCACCTGTGGGACTGCCGGAAAATGATACGGCGCAACAGCAGCGAACGCAGACGAAGACTACAGCCGGGAAGGGTCCCCGGGCTTTTTGCTTTCCATGGCCCTGGACACGACCCTGATCTGTCAAAGACCGTGTGGTTGCTGCCCGTTAAGACCGTCACACAAGCAGCTTTCTATGTAGGATAAATATTGTCAGAACATCATATTCCACTCTCGTTGTATTGCCTTAAGGCATTTGTTTAGTTTATTATTTTCGCTTTAGTAATTTGTTTGTAATCGTTTTCTAGTTAAAGTTAAGGTTGTTGAAAGTAAATTCATTAGCTGTGAAGTATCGCGGCATGCGATGACGTCGCAACGGTTTCGCGATGTCTTGTGGGAAAATACCGGTTTGGAGAAACGGGAAGGCGGGGGCTTGTGTGTGCAGGATCAGCGCGAGAAAAGTTTCATTCTACGCACTAAGAAACATCATAGAAGCAACGCCGTAAGTTCATCGATATGTTGAAGTAAAATGTCAACAATGATTCTGTCGGTTGTTAAAGTTTTTTTCTTGTCTTATTGAAAGTGTTGCCGGATAGTTTGTGTTGGAGTATTTAAAGCAGTTGATGGCGTAGGTAGTTTCTGACTGTATGTTATACTTTAATGTAATATAGTTTCTTGTAGTTTTACTTTTACAAGTATTTATGATGTAAATGCTATGCCAAGAAGGAAACAAATACTTTATATATTTTGTATTGTTTTACCAACAGATTTCACCATACGTTAATGTGGAAGAGTGAACAGTAAACGGTTAATCTTACTGGGATCCTGCTTCATTGACGACGGTTTATTCTTCGTGTTTAGTTCAGAGATTTTACAACTGTGCGAGAACACTGCACCAGTGATCTATTGTGAACGAACCGCAAGAGTGTGAAGGGCTGAAATATATGGGATTGAGTATCCGAGGCTACAAGTGTTGGCGAGGGTTTTGTTTTGGATTTCAACTCACGGTGCTGCCTTTTGATCCCAGGTTGCATTCTACAATGTGAAGTGCGTTAGTCGTTGTGGGGATGTCAGGACAGTAAAAGAAGACAGACAGGGGCAGTGACCTGTGGAGGAGGAGAGGCGTGCAAAGAGAAGAAGAAAAGTAGTCGATTGGAAAGAGGATGGAATAAAGCGTTGATGTATAGGAAAATAAAGTAAATAAAGCGAGATAGGGCGTACAGGTCAGACGGAGGTCAGATGGCTGGAAAATAAACTGGAGGGATGAAAGAGCCAGAAAGATGCTGGAAGGGTACAGACAGCGTAGTCAGGAATGGGGCTAAGAAACGAAAGTATGTCATTAAGGGGGAAGGGACAGGAGAGGGGTGGAACAGGGAGTTGTATGTCAGGGATTGTGTGGAGGAAGGAGGGTTAGAAATTGTAGATATGTCCGAGAGGAGTGAAAATAGACAATGGCGGATGTGGATTGGGAGAGAATCGAGAGGAGAGAGGGCATTTGGAAGACTGGGAGTGTGCAGAGTGTTGAGAGAAGCAGAAGTGACAGGGATAACATGGGAAATAGTGTGGGGCAGTTACTTGGCGGTTGAGAGTAGAGTTAAAAGGAAGTGATGCAGAACGTGAGCAGAGAGAACTCTCTCAATCCCGATTGGTTTCAGAATCCTAAACTTCAAATTACATCCACCAGCTTATAGCCTGTATACAGTCAGTGGGCACTTTATTTGTTACCTCTCCTACTTCACCTGGCCTGACCAGTTTCCTCACCCCACTGTTACCTTATGCAATCTCCTGCACCCGTCCAGCTCTTGCCCCACTCTGCCACATACCAGGCCCATCCTTCCCGTTCTCCACCACAACGAGAATTCCCCTTCGATCTCTCCCACGAGTGGCCACCACTCCTGTTCTCCCGGCTGCCACCACGGCCATCATTTCCAAACACTTCCACATACACCCTTCAGCAAACAGTCCCTTTTTCACTCTCCCCACCTGATCAGCACTTCTGACTCCATCCAGAATCTCCCACCTACCTACCAAACGACCCGGCCTCCCCTCACCTCGTCATCTTTCTTTTACAACCCCCAAAAACCACCCTCCTCCCTACTGTCCATCCCTACACTCCTCCCTTTCTCCCCTTCTAACGCTTGCACGCCAAGCTCTTCGCACTTGAGTAGTAGTAGTCCTCCATGAGCGTTATCTTTCATACCCTTCCTTCACTCTAATGCTCCCCGTCCAATTTTCCTTTCGCACCGAGCTGGCCCACCAAATACAAACAGCCCGCTAGAATCAATCGCTCTCCGGCCGGACCTAACGTCTCCCTGCTGATGGAGAAATCGATCCAGATGGAGACATTCCTCGGTTTTGCTTCGGCTCTTAGCAACTACTCATAGTTGAGTTACGCCAAACCTCTGTAGGTCACATTCCTACCAGTTTGAACCGGTCTGGAAATTCTCCTCTGACCTTTTCATAAATAATGCGCTTTTCGCCCAAGTAACCGCAGCTCCCTGCATCTTCTTCTTTTCCGCACGAGTCCCTGCAAGTAATAGAGACTGTTGTTCATAAAGATCCGAGGATTTCCGCCTTTTCTGATAGACCCAAAACCTCCCCGTCTGACACTAACAATCATTCTATACTGGAAGTCACGTAGATCACATTCCTTCCCCTTTTTATTGTGTGCTTTGAATAACAATGGAACCTCTTTACTACTTCCACATACTTTAATGCACTGCTATAATCCCACGTGATTAGCTGATTAGATATTTACATGAACGAGCAGGAGTACAGGAATTCCTAATAAAGTGGCAGGATAGCGAATATTAACACGAGGAATTCTGCAGTTGCTGGAAATTCAATCAACACACGCAAAATGCTGGGGGAACGCAGCAGACCAGACTGCGTCTATAGGAAGCAGTACAGGCGACGTTTCTGGTCGAGACCCTTCGTCAGCGCTAGCAGAAAAAAGAGCTAGAAAGTGAGTGGAAAGTGGGAAGGGGAGGGAGAGATCCCAAATGATAGGAAAAGAAAGGAGGGGGAGGATTGAAGATAAGAGCTGGGAAGCTGATTGGCAAAAGGGATACAAGGCTAAAGAAAGGGGAGTATCATAGGACGGAAGAACTTGGAAGAAAGAAAGGAGGAGGAGCAGCAAAGGAAGATGGGGAACAGGCAAGGAGTTATTGTGATACGGAAAAGGAGAGAAAAATGGTAAATGCGTGTATGTAGAAATAAAAATAAATAAATAAACAAACAAACAAACAAATAAAGAAATAAATAGGGCTGGGGTAAATAGGGGAGCAGGGGCATTAAGGGAAGTTAGAGAAATCCATGTTCACGCCATCAGTTTGGAGGCTACCCAGACGGAATATAAGTTATTGTTTCTCCAACCTGAGTGTGGCTTCCTCTCGAAAGTGGAGATAACGAATATTCATCGTCTTCACCAGTGCACTTGGTTAAGATTTTGACAAATTTCCAAGTACGGAATTAAATATTGAGTTAGGAACCTGAGTTCTCCTATCAGGAAACTCTGGCAGATTATTTAAATGTGCTTTGTTGAGTAAAATCGCTCGCGAAGCTTTGTTTGGGTTCCATTCAACAACCCGATTCCTCCGGTCGATGTCAAATGAAAACTGTCTTAAGAAAGTTAAGAAACAAAGGCGTAAACTATTTTCTAAACGGTGAAAAATCAAAAATGGGAGGTGCAAACTGACTTGGGAGACTTTGTACAGGAGTACCTGAAGGTTATAAGATAAGACAAAAAGGAATTCCGTGGGTGAGAAGATAATGGAGGAATTCAATCACTGCCCAGACTGGTGAGCGCACAACCCCTTCCCTTGCCATACAAATCCAGTGGCTATAGGTCAGGCTGTATTGATCCGTGAACATGAAATACCAGAAAACATTTTTGAGCAGCTCAGCACCGTCACTGTCCCCAGAGCAACAACCACGGTTCTGTCGGTGCAGTACGTTGTTCTCAGCTTCTGACAACAAATGGACACTAATCGATCAAAGGTGAAGGTGACGGTGAACCAGACAGAGCAGGCAGTGGCGGCGTAGAGAAGGACGGCATGAATGTTACACACATGGACGGCGTACAGGAAGCAGAACTGTTGTGGATAAGCCATTGGTGTATGCCTCAAGGCCAAGTCCAGGACGACGACCATTAGATCTGCTGCTTGCATGGATAAAAAGTAGCGTGTGACGCTGCTTGAGAGACCGCATTTACCCCGGGACAGAAACACAATCGTCAATACGTTTACTGTATGGAAGTAAATCGAAAGGAACATTAATTTTCACGCTGCGAACGAAGTCAAAAAATTGATTAATTGCGAATCTGGATCGACAGGTCTATCGGAATATGCAGTGACACAAAGCAAAAACCGAATTACATGTGCCATGCTTTATCATTTCGATAGAGGTTTAACTTCCAGCTCGGATTTACCAGTAGGAAGCATAGCGTCAGAATTCGGAGTTTTATTCTGGCGTTGTCTGTAAGGTGCCTGTCCGTCACTTTGAACGCGTACGTTAAATGGAAATTCTAAATTGTCCTGTGATGAAGCTATTGCTAAACATGTCCGTTGTTGAGTGGTACGGGTATTTGGGCCATGCTGTATCTCTAAAGAAAATAAAATAAATTAAAGTAATATTATACTAACCATAAGTTGCAATAACTCGTGCTATCAAATTTATTATAACCCCATTTACAGGTTGTACAAAATATATCAAGATCCAATGACATAAGGAACTTTAAGGCATTAAAGACAGCATGAGCAATGTTTCAGTTGGAGTTCAGTCCGAACTCAGCCTGTGACTATGATTGGTGATTGGGCGTGATACAAAAGGGATACTGAAGTGACTTTTACGATATCCATACTAATGAAAGGAAGAAACCGGTGAGTAATGAGGTCTGTTCTAAGGAGGTGCTAATTTGATCACTGCTCAGTAGAACATCGTGGGCTGAAGGGACAATACGGTGTTGTGCCGTCAATGTTCTATCTGCTATTGTGTCCGCCCCTAAATGTTACTGATTCTGCCAAATCACTTCATGCCCCAGCACGATCCATGAAAAGTGAGACGAGAACTAAGCCATTTACTCCATCGAGCATGCTCCGCCATTCTGTCGGGTCAGATTTTTATCCGTCTTTCCACTATACTGGCGTTCAAACAAAGTGTAGTACATGAGTCAGATTTACTTTCTCGATATAAATATAATTCAGCGGCATTTACCTGTAAGGGACCACGGTAGCATAGCAGTTTTGTCACGTGACATTTGCCGCCCTGACTATTTGGATTTACTGCTAATGACAGCCTTGATAACGAACTCAGACTCTTTGATAAAACGGCTATTTACATTCTTACTGAACCATCGTGACCGTGGCAGATCGGACCTTTTGGACATTTAGCAATGCGGCTTTGATGAGTTCCACAACGCAGAACTCTTCAAGGAAGGCTGTTCAAAGTACATGTGATATTGAAACGCGTATCCTGATCTGTGGAGCTGAGTATGTGAGTTTTAAGGCAGACGTGGAATTTACATTGAAGAGGGATTGATATCAAAACTTGCGGATATCTCACAACAATATATGTCCGCGTGTATCATTGAGACACTCAGAAAAAATTACTCTTAAAAATTACTCTTAAAAGCAGCAGACGCAAGCAGAGAGAGAGAGAGAGAGAGAGAGAGATAAACAGGTGGGGGTTGCTAGAATACGTAGATGTGTCCATATATCTATATAAGCCGGCGACGGCTGGGATGGCTTAACCAGGAACAGCAACCACAGCTACGATGGGATAATTCACGGGCTGTATCGTAAAGAGAGCATGAGAGATCCGAACATCTGATGACAGACAATCATAATCATCAATCACATTTTCAAACGCCCAGAAAACACTCTACGACTGACGGTTCGTGATTCCTTTCAAACTTCTCCGTTTCCATAGAACTGTTTGGTTCAAGAATGATAGCCGCAGATTGCCTTTCTGCAATGACCGAAATCGCTGGAAGTTATGCCTTACTAACAGAAGGAAAGAATTCTCAGTCGTCCACAGAGGCCGCCGTTTGCTATACTCAATGTACATACAGGATCATTTAACACCTTCCTACCCTAAACGTTCACCAGCACGATACAATCGAATATTTACCAGGGTTGGGTGGTGGGCGTAGGTATGCTTCTGAGATACAAGCATTGAACGGACAGCAGTACAGCACTGAACGGGATATTCGCCCACGAAATTGTGCAAACTAACTTTAACCTACTCCACGATCAATCAGAGACCATAAGACGTGGGTACAGAAGAGCCCGTTCATTCCAACGAAACCGTTCCGCCAATCCATTATGGTTGATTCCGGATTCCACTCAACTACATACACCTGCCTTCTCGCCAAGTACTTGGATGCTCTGATCAACTGCCGCCTTAAATATATCATCGGACCGAGCTTCCACCGCAAGTTGTGTCAGAGCATTCCACAGATTCACTTCTCTCTGGCAAAAAAAAAAATCCTCCTTAGTTTGATTCTAAAATTGCGCCGCTCAAATTTGAGGCTCTGCCTTCTATTTCTGGACAGCTCCTCCACAGGAAACATAGTTTCCACATCCACCCTATCTGGTCCTTTCAAAATTCTGTAGGTTTCAAAAGGTTCCCTCCCATACACCTTAATGCCAGTCAGTACAGGCCCAAAGTGGCCAAACGCTTCTCATATGCTGACTCCATTCATTCCGGAATCATCCTCGTGAATCCCCGGTGTTGTCTCCTATGACAACACGTGCTTTTTGAGATATGGGACGCAAAACTGCTACCAATACTCCAATGCGGCCTGACTAATGTTTTATAAAGACTTGGCATTACTTCCTTGTTTTTATATTCTACTCCCCATGAAATAGAAGCCAACATTGATCTGCCTTCTTTACCACTGACTCGGCCTGGAGGTTTAACCTTTTGGGAGTCTTGCACGATGATGTTTGAAACTTTTCCCCATTTGGATAATAGTCCGCACTATCATAACTTGTACCAAAAGCATTATCATATATTTCCCAGCATAGTATACCATCTTCCACATTTTGCCCATTTTTCCAGTTTGTCTAAGTCCTCCTGCAAATGCATTGCTTCCTACCCCCGCCACCTATCTTCGTAACATCCGCAGTCTTTCTTACAAATCCATCAATTGGGTTATCCAAATGTGAAAAGTAACAGTCCCAATACAAACCACTCAGGAACACCACTAGTTTCTGGTAGCCAACCAAAAAAGAATCGCTTTTGTCCCGCTTGCTGTCTCCTGCCTGCCATGCCAATCTAACCATCCCAGCATAAATTTACAATGTCTCTCAATTTTCAATCATCTATGTACCGATGTAAATTCAGTAAAATAGTACTCATGTACAACTATCCATTATCACCCACGGAAATGCATTCCAAACTCGTTCCAGTCCGTGTGTAAAAAGCGTCTACTTTTGCTATCTCACCTAAAGGTTCTCCACTTATCTTCAAATGATTTGCACTGGTATTAGCCGTTGCCGCCCTTGAGGCAATGAATTTCTCTGTCCACTCTCTCAGTGCCATTCCTGATAAACCTCCTCGAAGTCGCATGTCATGTCCTTCGTTCCAAATAAAAAGTTAGCTCGCTGAATCTTTCCTCATCGGGTATGCTCTGTAATTGTCCTCGATATTCTTCATTCGTGTTAATTAGGTCTCATTAAACACTACACGATTACAGTGCAATTTATACATTTCCTTATCGGCAATACACGTTGTCTCACCCGGACATGTATTGCAAGAGCTTTGTGTTCTGCACTCAGGGCATTAGAGCTGTCGTTCGTGTTTACAATGACCGAGTATGTCATTAGTATATGTGTCTTCCTGAGGTATACGGCAGTACATTAATAAACATCTTTTTGTAGATCAGCATGTCCATAAACTCCAATTTGCACAGATGGTTTGGGATAAATGGTCACAGGATACGGAAGAACATTCATCTGTACGTTTTCCTACAGTGGGATGTGTTAGACCGTTGGTCATAGGTCCAATCTCTTCACCTTCAAAGCCGTGCCGCAAAAATTAAATTTGTTTCAAAATAAAAGTTTAACAAATGAATCCTTGTACAATATCCATACATGATCAATTTTCTCACATTTATGCGCCTATCTAAATGTCTGCTGAAAGTCTATCATGAATCTGTATGTCGCATTACCGCAGGCAGTGAACTGCAGGCACGCTCCAGGCACTGTGTAAAGAACTTGACACTCATATTTTCTTCGAAATTACCCCTCAAACCTTAAATTCATGTTATGAGGACCTAGACATTTCAAACCTGGGAAAAAGACAGTCTCTCTACGCTCTCTATGCCTCACATAATCTTACAAATCTCTATAAGATCTCCCACGACCTCTGCCGGCCAGAGAAGCAACCTAAGTTTGTTTCCCAGAAGCACACGCCTTTTCATCCAGGCAGCATCCTGATGAAGCTCATCTGCACCCTCTCTCAATCGTCACCATTCGTCCGTAATGGACTTCCCAGAAACGTAAGCAATACTCCAGATGCTGCTAAATTAGAATTTGGTTTTTTTTAAGTTGCAAGAAAGCTTCCTGAAATATGAACTCAAAGTCTCGACTAATAAAGGCGAGACATTCCTATGCCTTCTCAATCACGATGTCAACTTGTCTAGCTACTTTCAAGGAGATGTTTAATTAGAACACAAGATCCCTCTCATCCTCAACACTGTTAAGAGTCTTATCTGACAGATATAGAGTTATACAACAATGCAGTATACACATTGATTGGCAGCAGTCCGATCGCAACCAATCACTCTCTGCACAGGCAAATTCTATTGCAGCTACATTGAGGTTTTGGGCCTATCTTGTTTCTTAAAGTTTTATTTTCAAAGAGGAATTTCTTGCAAATTGCAAAAGCTGGAATACAGCTTTATTTTTACCTGTAAATAATATAGCTTTGCATTTAGCGCAATGCTATTACAGAACAGGGTCTCGGAGTTCGGCGTTCAGTTGCGACGGTCTGTTAGCAAGCTTATAATGTCATACACATGTGTGTGCTGTTATCGGTTTAGCTCCCGCGGTCCAAGGATATGCCGATTTGTAGATGAATTGATAACTTTAAATTGCCTTGTGATTATGCAAGGTTTGGAATGAATGGCTTGCGGGCAGCAGGACTCGGTCTATTTCCTTCTGCTTCTTCCCCTCACCCCACTCCTGTTCTCTTTCTCATTCTCCTCTCTCCATCTCTCTCTCTCTCTCTCTCTCTCTCTCTCTCTCTCTCTCTCTCTCTCTCTCTCTGTTCTCTGTGTTGCAAACAGTGTTCTCTGTTTGCAAGAGAGAGCCTGGTGACAGCCAAAAGTAATCTGCAAACACGAATTGAAACGTCCAGAAAATATTTCTTTCCATCGCTCTACTACTGGCCCAGTTCGAGATTCAAATCATTCCTCTCTGCTTCCATAGAACTGCTGGTGGCTTGCCAATGGTAGCTGCAGCTCGCCTTACTGCAATGGGCTCAGTCGCTGGAAGTTATGCCTTATTTATAGGAGAGAATTCTCAGGTCTGAAGATTGGAATCCACAGAGATTTACGTTTGTTATACTCAGTGAACTGACAGAATGGGTTAACACCTTCCTGCCCCACACGCTCAACAGCAAGATACAATGGAATATTGGGCGGTGGGAGTGAGGTTTACTTTTGAGGCACAAACATTGATCAGAGACCAGTACAGCACAGAACGAGGCATTCGCCCAGGATGGTGTGCCAAAAAAATTAACCTTCTTCACAAGCAATCATAAGGCCTTAAGACGAGGTACAGAAGAGGCCATTCAGTCCATCGATATTGTTCCGTGGTTGACCCTTCATTGTTCATCCGGGATCCCACCGAACTACATATAACTGCCTTCTCGCCATATACTTTAATGACCTGATCAACTGCCGCTTTAAATATATCCACGGACTTGGCCTCCACCGGAAGCTGTGACAGAGTATTCCACAAATTCATTTCTTTCTGGGAAAAAAAGCCTCCTTGCTTCTGTTCTAAAAAGTCGCCGCTCAAATTATACGCTCTGCCCTCTAGTTCTGGATAACTCCGCAATTGCAAACATTCTATCTACATCCACCATATCTGATCCTTTCAACATTGACTGGGTTTCAATGAGGATCAGACACATTCTCCAAAATGCCACTCAGTACAGAACAAAGCGGCCAAATGCTCCTCAGATGTCATCCCCAATCGTTTCCGGAATCATACTTGATAACCTCCTCCTGGATTGCTCGTATGAAAAGGCAACTTTTCTGAAATATGGGGCCCAAAGCTGTTCAAAATACTCCAATTGCGGCCGGACTACATCTTTTATAAAGACTCAACATTATCTGCTTGCCTTTATATTCTGCTCCCCGACAAATATATGCCAACATTGATTTGCCTTCTTTACCGCAGTCTCAGCCTGTAACGTTATCCCTTTGGAGTCTTGCAGGAGGACTCCTAAGTCCCTCTGCACGTATGAAGTTTGAACCTTCTCCGCATTTGGACAATGGTCCGCACTATTATCCCTTTTACTAAAATGCATTATCATGTATTTCCCAACACCGTATTCAATCTGCCATATTTTGCCCATTTTCCAGTTTGTTTAAGTCCTTCTGCAATTGTACTGCTTCTTCATCACTAGCTACGAGCTACACATATCTTCGCATCACCCTAAACTTCGTCACAAAGCTGTCACTTCCATAATCCGAATGTGAAAACTAACAGTCCTAATAATGACCACTGAAGAACACCACTAGGCACAGACAGCAAGCTAGAAAAGCTGCCTCCTGCTTGTCAGGCATCCCTCAATCCATGCCAATCTAACCATCCCCGCATTCAAAGACAATATCCCTCAATTTTCTTCCATCTATTTTCCGATGCAAGAGTCAATTAAATAACTCTCATGTTCCTCTAATATCACCACCAGAAATGCATTACAAACTCTTTCCACACTGTGTGTAAAAAGCACCTACTTCTGCTATCTCCACTTAAGTTTCTTCACATCTTCAAATGATCTCCCCTCGTAGTATACATTGCCGCCCTTGAAGGAAAGGTTTTGGCTGTCCACTCTTATCTCCGTATCACTCCTTATACACCTCATCGAAGTCGCATGTTATCGTCCTTCGCTCCAAATAAAAAGCTAGCTGGCTGAACCTTTCTGCATTGGGAATGCTCTGGAATCGGACTCCATATGCTTCGTTCATGTTAATTATGTCTCATTGGACACTACTACTACACTATATTTCTTAGCGGCCAAACACATTCTCTCGCCGCGACATGTACTGCAAGAGCATTGTGTTCTACACTCAGGAACGCACGGGCATTAGCGGTGCCGTCCATGTTTACAATGGACGAGTTTTTCTTTAGAATTGGTACCTTCCTGAGGGAAATGGCAGCACATCAGGAGTCATCTTCTTTGGAGATCAGCACGTCCATCAAGTCCAAACGTCAGAGTTGCTTTGGGATAAATGATCAGAGGGTACCGAAGAACATTCGACTGTACGTTTTCCTACACTGTGATGTCGAAGACTGTTGAGCATAGGTACAAGCCCTCCGCCTCCAACGTCGTGTGGGAACAACTAAACTTGTGTCAAAACAAAACTTTTAACAATCTGAATCCTTACACATAGACTTTTAACCTATCCTAATCCATACCCGTCCAATTTTCTCCCATTCATGTGCCTATCTAAATGTCTGCTCAAAGTCGCCAGTGAATCTGTTTAACGCACTACCGCAGGCAGTAAATTGCAAACACCCACCAGACACTGTGTAAAGAACTTGCCCCTCGTATATTCTTTGAACCTACACCCCCTCACTCTAAATACATGTCATGAGGACCTAGACATTTCAAACCTGGGAAAACGATAGTCTCTCTATCCTGTCTATGCCTCTCATAATGTTACAAAGCTCTAAACGATCTCCCACGGACTCGGTCGACCAGAGCAACAACCTAGGTTTCTTTCCTAAAACACTTGCACTTTTATCCAAGCAGTATCCTGATGAATCTCATCTGAGCCTTCTCTAATTCCCCATGATCCTTCCTGTAATTGAGTGCCCAGAACCGAGTACCCGAAATACTCCAGATGCTGCAGTATTAGTATTTGCTTTATAAAGTTGCAACATAACTTCCTGATATTTGAACTCAAAGCCTCGACTAATAAAGGCAAGCCATTCCTATGCCCTCTTCACCACACTGTCAACTTGTGCAGCTACTTTCAAGCAGCTGCGAAGCTGGACCCCAAGACCCCTCTCATCCTCAAAACTGTTAAAGGCTTTACTTGTCAGGTATACTGCTATGCAAAAATACAGTACACAGATTCAATGGCAGTAGTCACTTTCGAAACCAATTGCACACTGCTCAGGATACTACTATTACAGCTACGTTTAGGTTTTCAGCCTCTCTTATTTTTGGAGTTTCGTTTGCGCAGAAGAACTTCTTGCAAATTTTAAATACTGTAATACAGGTTTTATTTTTAGTTGAAAATAATATAGCATTGTGTGTAGCGCGATGCAACTATAATACTGGGCGTCCGACTTCGGATTTGAATTTTGACTTCCTCTCAAAACAAGTTTCCAATTTCTTTCTCGTGTGCGCGTGGATTTCCGGTTTCCTCCCACGGTCCAAACATTCGCCGATTTATAGATGGCTTGCTCTTTTTAACTCGTCCTGTGATTATGCGAAGTTTAGAATGAATGAGTTTGTGGGTAGCGGTCTCACGCTCTCTCCTTCTGCTTTTCCGCCTTCTTCTCTCTCTCTCTCTCTCTCTCTCTCTCTCTCTCTCTCTCTCTCTCTCTCTCTCTCTCTCCATGCCACCATCTCTTCCACTATTGTCACTAAGAATCGGTCCCTACTCCTCCTCTTTACTCAAGCTCTCTCCAGCTCTGTCACTCTCCATCTCTTTCCCTCTCTTACAGTATGTAGCCCCTCTTCTTCTCCTTCTACTCCTCCCACCTTTTTTACACTCCCAGTCTCTCTCTCTCTCTCTCTCTCTCTCTCTCTCACACACACACACACACACACACACACACACACACACACACACACACACACACACACACACACACACACACACACACACTCACTCACACTCATCCAGTGCAGGGGCAATGACTTTCTTTCTCTCCCTTATCCTGTCCTTCACCGCGCCTCCCACCCCCCGTCTCTCACGGCCTTGTTGGATCTTTTTGTCTCAGTCTATCTTTGTCTGTCTGCCTGTATTTGTCTCGCAGGGCAGGTCACGATATCACTGTGTCATCATCTTTCTTCACAGTGAGATGTCATTGTCTCTATCTCTTCTTTCCTGTCACAGGAGAATCTTACTATGTTTCCCCAAGGAGGGCAGTGCTTCTGTACCTGAGTTAATAGTTATTGCCTCCATCTCTTCCTTAGTCACGGATGTCTCATTCAGGGATCCAGAAGACTGTGTAAAAAAAATGACGGACGTACACGGGAAAGTGCAAAGCCTCGGGCTTCTGGCAGGGTGAGTGAAACCCGCAACTCAGTGGAGCCAAAGGGGAAGAGTCGCCAGGGCTTTACATTTAGTGAAACCGATCCGGGTATCAGTGGAGAGTGGATGAGTGAGGAGACGGAATGCGAGTTGAGACGGGGAATGAAAAGAACAGTAGAGTCGAGTGGAGAGCAAAACAAGGGGGTTGGAGGGAAGAAAGTGCAGAAAGCCTCCTAATATTGGAAATATACACTGCATCCGTGTCCTACAATATTCGATATGCTTCAATAAGATTCTGTTTTATTTTTCTAAATTCCAGTGTGTGCGGGCCCAAAGCGTTCAAACGTTACCGCTTTCATTCCCCTGTTCAGTCTTGTAAAACTCCCCTGGGTCCTCTGTAATGCCAGCACATCATTATTTACTTCCGGATCCCAAACCTGCTGCAGGTGCCGTCTTCACAATGTCCTCTGCAATGTCAGGATATCAGTACTTACTTGCATATCCCAAGACTGCTCCACGTGCCGTGTACCCAATGTCGTTCGCATTGCAACCTTGCTTTTAATTTCTAATCTCTGGTAATCAATGCTGACATTGTATTTGCCTTATTTGCTGTCTCAACCTGCAAGTTAACTTTGAGGGGATCCTGCACCTCTGCAAATCTGATTTTTGAATTAGTGTCCTCTTTGTGAGATAGACTCCGCCTTTATGTATTTTATCAAAATGTATTACAATACATCTCCCTACGTTTTACATTGCTGAATTGCTTTTCTTTTCAATAGATTAGAAGTCCTGTTGTTGATCCGTGATGGGAGTTGGTCAATGTTCAAGTTCAATTTGAAACTTTAAAGTGAATACGTTATTCATGTACACATATGTCAGAATATACAGTCCTGCAATTCATTTTCTTTACGGTCATTCATAGTAAGTGCAAACGAACATTGCGGAATCAATGAAAAACCGCCGACAATGAAACGGTTAAAAAAAATTATACATGGCCGTTACCCTGTATAAATACATAGGCAATATATATCGAGAACATATGGAGAACAATACTCAAAAATGAGTGAGCCCACGTTTTGTCAGAACGGCTCAGTTATGGGGTGCGTGAAATTCAGTGAAGTTATACCCTCTGGTTCATGCAGTTTGCAGACAAAGGTCGGAAATGATTGTGGAATATGATACATTGTTCATGATGTTTAGGCTTTGCCTGGTGGTTGTATGCTGTGGCATCCATATTTATACTGGTAGCAAAGCTCCGTCCTGGAACAGGAGTGACCGAGATCTTCCTATCTTTTTGCCTCACAGAGATTGACCACTGAAACCGGGAGATCGACAATTGTTGCTTCCAACGCCTCTGTTCCTGTTGGCATGTCACTGACGTCATGGACATATAGTGTCACCTGATGCACTGGATCCCCCTTCACCACATGACACCATCAGAGCCGGACCATTCCAGTTGCTGAAGCCGTCATTCCGCAGGTGAGGAAATGCGAGTGGTCTGCGACAACTGTCCAACTGTTACGTCAAGGATCGGAATGGCTTTGTAAAGAAAAATGAAATGTTTGGACAGTGATCAGAGACAAGACACGGACTGATGCACTGCTCTCTAAAAATGTGTCAAGGCACTCCGTACGTCTGTGTAGAACATGGGTGTGGCGTCCCTCCTTTCTACGTTGTTACGCAAGCCAAGATCGTACAATATGGAGGGTAGGCTGTTCCCCGTACCGCAGTCTCCCGTTCTCCACGCAGCTAATGAATCCAACGATAGGGCAGAGACCGATAGAGTTTGGCACCCGCGGCGTCGCAAGAGTTGCTTGACTGAATTGTACCCCACGTCTGACTGTCCTAATAGAACATAGAACATAGGATAGTACAATACAGGCCCTTCGGCCCCCAAAGTTCTGCCGACCCTTAAACCCTGCCTCCCATATATCCCTCACCTTAAATTCCTCCTTATTGCTGTCTAGTGATCTCTTAAATTTCACTAGTGTACCTGCCTACTCCACAGACCCAGGCAGTGCATTCCACGCACAAACCAGCCTCTGAGTATAAAACTTTCCTCTAATATCCCCCTTGAACTTCCCACCCCTTACCTTAAATCCATGTCCTCTTGTATTGAGCAGTGGTACCCTAGGGTAGAGGCGCTGGCTGTCCACTATATCTATTCCTCTTCATATCTTGTATACCTCTATCATGTCTCCTCTCATCCTCCTTCTCTCCAAAGAGCAAAGCCCAGGCTCCCTTAATCTCTGATCATAACGCATACTCTCTAAACCAGGCAGTAACCTGGTATATCTCCTCTGAAACCTTTCCAGTGCTTCCACATCCTTCCTATAGTGAGGCGACCAGAACTGGATACAGTACTCCAAGTGTGGCCTAACCGGAGTTTTATACAGCTACATCATTATTTCGCGACTCTTAAACTCTACCCATCGACTTATGAAAGCTAACACCTGACAAGCTTTCTTAACTACCCTATTTACCTTTCAGGCAACTTTCTGGGATCTGTCGACATGTACAGCCAGATCCCTCTGCTCCTCCACACTACCAGATATCCTGCCTTTTTACTTTGTACTTGTCCTCCCAAAGTGTAACTTCTCCGGGATGAACTCCATCTGAACATCTCAGCCGACTTCTGCATCCTATCAATGTCTCTCTGCAATCTTCGGCAATACTCTACACTGTCCACCACCAACCGTTGTGTCGTCTGCAAACTTGCCAACCTACCCTTCTACCCCCACATCCAAGTCGTTAATAAAAATCATGAAAAGTCGGGGTCCCAGAACCGATTCTTGTGGGACAGCTCTAGTTACAATCCTCCAATCCGAATCTACGCCCTCCACCACGACACTCTGCTTTCTGCAGGCAAGCCAATTTTGAATCCACCTGGCCAAATTTTCCTGCCTTCTGACTTTCTGAATAAGCCTATCGTATAAGCCTGGTCACCTCCTCAAAGAAATCTAACAGGCTTGTTAGACATGATCTACCCTTCACGAAGCCATGCTGACTGTTCCTGATCAGACCATAAACAAGGGGACAGCATTCCCCTCCCTCCAGATCCACTGGTACCATTCCCGAGGACAACGTGGACATAAAGATCCTAGCCAGAAGCTCAGCAATCTCTTCCCTCGACTCGTGGGGCAGCTTGGGGAATATTCCGTCAGGCCCTGGGGACTTCTCCGTCCTAATGTATTTTAACAACTCCAACACCTCCTCTCCCTTAATATAAACATGCTCCAGAACTTCAACCTCACTCATATGGCTCTCACCGTCGTCAAGTTTCTTCTCATTGGTAAATGCCGAAGAGAAGTATTCATTGAGGACCTCGCTCACTTCCACAGTCTCCTGGCACATCTTCCTTCCTTTATCTCTACTTTTTCCTACCTTAACTCCTGCCCTCCTTTTGTTCTTCACATAATTGAAAAATGCCTTGGGAATTTCGTTTATCCTACTCGCCAAGGCCTTCTCATGACCCCATCTTGCACTCCTCAGCTCCTTCTTAAGCTCATTTCTTGTTACCCAATATGCTTCAATAGCCCGATCTGATCCTGGCTTCCTAAAACTCATATATGCTGCCTCCTTCCACCTGACTGGATTTTCCACCTTGTCACCCATGGTTCCTTCACTCTACCATTCTTTATCTTCCTCAGTGGGACAACTTTATCCCTAACATCCTGCAAGAGATCCCTAAACATCGACCACATGTCCATCGTACATTTCTCTGCAAAAACATCATCCCAATTTGCACCCGCAGATTCTAGCCTTATAGCCTCAGAAATGGTCCTTCTCCAATTAAAAATTTTTCCTGTTCTCTCAGATTCTATCCTTTTCCTTGATACTGCTGAAGGCCAGCGAGCGGTGGTCACTGTCCCCCACATACTCACCCACTGAGAGATCTGTGACCTGACCCGGTTGGTTACCTAATATTACATACAGTATGGCATTTCCCCTAGTCGGCCTGTCAAAATACCGTGATAGGAATCCGTCCTGGGCACACTTAACAAACTCTGCCCCATCTAAACCATTGGAACTAATCAGGTGCCAATTATATTAGGGAAGTTAAAGTCACCCTAGTTGACAACCCTGCTATTTTCAGACCTTTCCAAAATCTGCCTCCCAATCTGCTCCTCGCTATTTCTGCTGCTACCAGAGGGCCTATACAATACTCCCAATAGAGTATTGTAACTGGTCCATTCCTGTTCCTGACTTCCAAACATACTAACTCAAAAGAGGATCCTGCTGCATTATCCACCCTTTCTGTAGCTGTAATAGTACCGCAGACCAGTAATGCCACCCCTCCTCCCCCTTCCCCTCTCTATCCCTTCTAAAACATTGAAATCCAGGAATATTGAAAATCCATTCCTGACCTGGCACCAGCCAAGTGTCTGTAATGGCTTCTACATCATAGTTCCATGTACGTATCCAAGCTCCAGTTCATCACCTTTGTTCCTGATGCTTCTTGCATTGAAGTACACGCACTTTAGCCCTTCTATCTTACCATCTTTACACTCTTTATTCTGCTTCTCTTTCCTCAAAGCCTCTTTATATGTTAGATCTGGCTTTACTCCATGCACTATACTTGCAGTTCTCGTATGAACTTTATCTTCCTCCACCTCACTATCCGGTCTAACTCTCTGGTTCCCTGCAAATCTAGTTTAACCCCTCTCCCACTAGCAAACCTTGCCGAAAGGATATTAGTCCCCTCCAGTTCAGGTGCAACCAGTTCCGTCGGCACAGATCCCACCTTCCCTGGAACAGGGCCCAATTTTCCAGAAACGTGAAGCCCTCCCTTCTGTTCCAACTCCTTAGCCACGTATTTAGTAGCCTGGCTAGCACGTGGCACTGGTAGAAATCCTGAGATTGTAACCCTGGAGGCCCTGTGCTGCAACTTCGTACTTAACTCCCTAAACGCTCTTTGCAGGACCTCCTCCTTCTTCCTATCCACGTCATTGATCTTCACATGGACCACGACATCTGGCTGATCGCACTACCTCTTGAGAATACTGAGAACTCGATCCGAGATTTCGCAGAACCTGGCACCAGGGAGGCAACAGACTATCCGGAATTCTCGATCAGTTCCACAGAACCAACTAACTATCGAATCCCCTATCACTACAGCTCTCATCTTTTCTCTCTTTCTGAGCTGAGGTTCCAGTCTCCGTGCCAGAGATGCGACCATTACAACTTGTCCCTGGTGGGTCGTCCCCCCACAGGGGTGCTCTGCTCTTCCTGTCTATTCCGCTTCATTCTCCTGACAGTCAACCAGCTACCTGTCTCCTGACTAGTAGGGGTGACTATCTCCCTGAAACTCCTGTCTATTTGTGCCTCTGCCTCACGAATGATCCGAAGTTCATCCAGCTCCAGCTCCAGTTCCCTAACTCGGTTTGTCAGGAGCTGCAGCTGGAGCACCCGACTGCCCTAACTGCTGCCTCCATTACCTACTTCTAAGATAATTAATTAATTAAAGGAGTTTACCCGGCCTTTGCTGTTTGGGAGAAAGCTCGACCTCCGCCTCTGCTCGCCGAACCCTCTCAAGCCAAAACCATCCTACTCTGTCTCCCACTGATCCTTCGCCCGCTCCGTTATTCTGTTCCCTTTTTAAACTCTCTCGCTGTCTCACAGGCCGCGCTTGTGCGGTCGTGCCCCGTTCAAACAGCAGAAAAAATGACCTGTGTTCTCCAGCTGATTATTTGTCATCTGGGTTTATTCCCAAAGCCTTACCCCGTTGAGGAACAGTGAAATTGAAGTTTGATATCAGAGATTCCATTATCCCAGATGAGCTGCCAACCACAGCTGATAAGCCCGAGAGGCCTGGTTTTATGGAGCCAGAATACCGCCCGTGTTCCTTCGCCTGCCAGTGGAAACGATTCCGACGGGATTAGTAACAAAGCCACTCATGAAGTCCAGGAGTTGGTTATCAGGGGATATAAGAGATACACTGCATTGGGGAGTTTAATATGCACTGAAAACATTTCCCCACTAAACACCCTCCAGGCGTAAAGAACCAAAGCAGCCATCCGATTGGCCTCGCTTGCGGATTCAGGAGTAAACACTTGCTGACACATTTCCCTGTCTAAAGCATTAGCCAGAGCGCAGGTCGCAGATGCAAAGGCGAGGAGTGTTTCAGCCTTTCTTCCTTTAAACCAGATGTCAGAGGACACGCATCAGGAGCAAAAAAACACGCCCTCCCCCACCATCACACTCCACCCCTCTTAATTTAACCAACCGAGGTCGGTAGACAGATTCTGGATTCTGGAATGGAGATGGATTCAGATATTGAAAAGCCTAGATACTGTATAGTGCAGAAGTTGTTTTCAATCCAGAATGAGTCTGGGACCAGATGTCACAACTTCAGAAAGGCAGACCAGAGAGAAGGAGGAATTTCTTTAGCGAGAGGGTGGGGAATGTATGGAATTCGTTACCAGGCGGCCGTGGAGGGCACGTTATTGTGTATATTTAATGCGGCGATTAACAGGTTCTTGATTAGTCATGGCGTCAGAGGTTATTGGTAGAAGTCTGGAGAATGGGATTGAGAAGGATAATTAATCAGCCTTGCTGGAATAGTGGCAGACCCAAAGGGCCGGAAAGCACATTTCTACTTCTATGATTTATGTTCCTATACGGTCCGGCTTCCCTAATCTTGGGACCAGAAGGGGACTGCCGCTGAATCATCTACTTCTGGTGAATGCATGTGTCAGAATTTCATTATCACTGTCACAGATTGGTTAAACCCTTTATTTCGAAGCTTAGGTATCCCGGAAAAGGAACACAGGCTGACTTCATCCACCGCTCTTAACAAATCATACAGAGAATGGAAGAAGGAAGCCGAGTAGGTTTCCGTGACGCTGTTTCTGTCACACATGCCAGGAGGTCACTCTAGTATTAACGCTTACAGAAAAACGGTCTTTCATTCAGGACTCGGAAGTTACTAGACTGGGAGCAGGAGTAGTAAACGAGCTGATTTTCCTTTCCTATAACGCGGTGGTCACTGTGCACAGAAGAGTCCCTAGTTGACTTGCATTCCGTTTTACTGGCCCCTCACACAAATCTGCCAAAGGTGGCTGCCCATACCTCAGCCCTCCAAGGTAAAATCTCACGTATTGGGGTTTACTTTAATAAAGTAATCATATTCGATTCGATTGATCTCACTGCCTTCTACATAAAGTGCGCACGCGCGCGTGTGTTTGCGTGAGAGAGAGAGAGAGAGTTCAAGGTATTGAGGTATATGAAGGCTATGGGAGTAACATGGGGAGTGCACGAGGATACCATTTGTGTGAGAGGGTTGACACGTAGATCAACTCATTCTGTTGTCCTTTGCCCCAGATATCCCTGGTATCTCCAGTCTGGGCTTATTTGTACACACGTCAAAACCCCACTCTTAGAACTCATCTGCCATCTGTTCCCATTGCGCTCCACCCTCGCCATTTCCAACATCCCTAGCCTGAGTCCGAATTGCAAGCTCGCTCTCCGTTACACATTGATAAATATAACATTGTGCAGATATCTTAATCAACCCATGTATTTATATATGCCAAATACTTCTGAAAAGTATTGCAGACAAAACTATTACACCCAAGAATGATCGGCTTCTGTGCTCTTTATATTAACTAATCTACGTCTATGTTTAGCTTGGCGTGAAACTCGGGGTATTTTCCACAGTCTGGAACCAGCAAAGTAGAGGATGAAATCTGATATGTCTCATATATTCAAAGAAGGATTGTCCGTTTACGGTTTCAGGAGATGTTCAATAGGATGCTGCTCAGATTAGAAATGCTTGAGCTATAACGACCCACCAAACAACTGTTCGTTAAACGCTGCCCTTTAGAGCAGCAATGATGTTCTTCTGTCTCCGGCGGTGTTCATCATATCACTAGCTCTGTTTTAAATACAGTCCGAGCTATAAGGAGAGATGAGCGATACTTGCGTTCTTTACTCCGGAGAGCCAGAGGCTAAGGGAAGATCGGATAGTTATAAGAGAAATATTTATAATTTAAATATTAAGAGACTTTATCATTTCCAGAATAGAAATGCCGAGTGCCATAGCTTAGAGCAGGGATTCCCAACCTGGGGTCCACGCACCACCTGGTTAATGGTAGAGGTCCATGGCATTAAAAAGGTTGGGACCCCCTGGCAGAGTAAAAGTTTAAAGGATAAATGGGAATATTAAAGTAAAATTCAATACTGGCGGAACGTGGAAACCATAGAAAGGGTGCAGAAGAGATTTACAAGGATGTTGCCTGGATTGAGGAGCATGCCTTATGAGAATAGGTGAAGCGAACTCGGCCTTTTCTTCTTGGAGCGACGGAGGATGAGAGGTGACCTGACAGTGGTGCACAGGATACTGAGAGGCATTGATCGTGTGGATAGTCATATGCTTTTCCCCAGGGCTGAAATGGCTACCACGAGAGGGCATAGTTTTCAGGTGCTTAGAAATAAGTACAGAAGAGATGTTAGGGTAGTTCTTTTACGCAGAGAGTGGTGAGTAGGTGTAATGGGCTGCCGGCGACGGTGGTTGAGGCAGAAACGATGGGGTCGTTTAAGAGATTTCTGGATTGCTGCATGGAACGTAGAAAAATAGAGGGCTATGGGTAAAGCCTAGGGTGCTCTAAGGCAGGGACATGTTCGGCACAGTTTTGTGGGTCGGAGGGCCTGTATGTTTTCTATGTTTCTAAACTCACATAAGATTCTGTGAAAAAGCTACTTGTCTTTCTGATGACAAGTTATACCACTCAATATGCCTGCTTAAATTTGAATCATGCAGAATATCACGTAATCGGTACCCGATTGCATTTTCTGCGCAGACGCTGTGTGCTTGATAGGCGTTTCATTATCCGGCGACTGAAGGCACCTATTTGAGATAATTCAGTGGGTTTGAACACCAACAGGCAGTTTCGGGAATATACACAAATGCTGTAGAAACTCGGTAGGTCAGGTAGCATGACGTTACAACATGAGTCTCTTAATCAAGACTGGGAAAGAGGGAGGAGAAGTCAGTGTAAGAAAGCAGGGAACTAGAAGTAGTACAGGCTGGACAGTGAGAGTAAACACAGCTGAGGGGGAAGCTGAGCGGTGGTGGAGGGGGATGAAGGAAGAAACTGGAACCTGATACATGAAAGGGCTGAGGAAGAAAGAATCAGATAGGAAAGGAGAGTGGGTCATGCAGAAACTGAAGGAGCAAGGCCACGTGAGGGAATACATGAGAAGTCATGGAGTAGATATAAGAGGATCCCTCGATTGGGAAATTGAGGATGAGAGGTGGGGAGGGAGGGAGATCACCAGAAGTTGGAGCAATCGATGTTCACACCTTCAGTCTGAAAGCTATCCAGATGGAATTTGAGTTGTTCCTTCTCCAACCTGAGAGTAACCTTATCGTAGCAGCAAAGAGGCCATTGGTAGGTATATTGGAATGGGAATGGGAATTAAAATGTTTGGCCAGAGGGAAATCCGGTTCGTTGCAGACCGTGCTAAAGCCAGCCAGTCAACATCGAGTCTCACCGATGTAGAGCAGGCCTCAACAGGAGCACGGATTCAGTAGATGGCCCAGAAGGACACCACGTGCAGTGCCGCCTCATCCAGAGGGACTGTTGCAGACAAATAGTGGTAAAAGACAAGGGAAATGGGCAGGTGTAGCACTTCTTCCACTCGCAGGGATGTGTCAGAAGGGAGTACAAATTGGGAGTGGGCGAGAACCAAAGAGAGATGAATGTTACAGAAAGAGCGATTCCTGCGGTAAGCCTAGATTGGAAGCAGTCGGAAGTCATAGGCATCTAATTCTCCTGCAATCCCAAAGCAGAATGTTAGATTAATATTTATATTTTAAAATAATTTCCAATACACAATGGCGGGGCAGTGTATAATTATGTCTGGAGTTCTGAACAAAATTTATTTGTGACTGAACGGTACGAATTGCTTATTTGCAGTATTCTGTTGCTTCCGTAACGGAGCTATTGAATATGAGATATTCAGCGGAAATTTCATCAGAATCTTCAGTTCTTCCCGGAATTTGTTTTGAGTCACTGCGTAGATAAAAGTGTTCGTGCAGCAGCTCAGCATCTGAAACATGTTGGCACTTTCCATCAGGATAAATGTGGGGTCGCTGTAGCCATTAACTGTGTAACCAACTTGAAATCTCACTAGCAAGAAGTGGCCAACATACGGCATCCACAGAAGGATGAAACATCCCGAGATTGCAAAGAGCAGGACGATCGACTTCCTGCGGCTTTCCATCTCCGGATCGCTCTGCTTCTCTCCCGTGGGGCAACTGCGGAGTCTCCTACGAGCTCGACTGGCTGCCAGAATATGCCTGACAGTCAGAGAGTTGAGCGAGAGAATGAGCAGGAACGGGAGGCAAGGGATCACAACGCGATCGGTCCAATGAAATATTGTCCACAGCAGAACAGAAGAAAGAACCGCCGACCGTTTGCAATACCAGGGCACGTTGTCAATGACGTAGATTGGTTCGTACAAAAAGTACCAGGGAATGTTGATCACGCAGCCCAAAGTACAGACCACGGCGACAACAATGCTAGCGGTTCTGTGGGTGCAATACTTTACTTTGAATTTCTGACAGCAGATGGCGACATATCGGTCAAAGGTGAACATGACCGTTAACCAAACCGAAGTGACCCTGGCGGCGTAAATAGAAGCAAGGCTAAAACTGCAGATAGGCGTTATGGAGAGGAAACTGCCGGGAAAATAAATAGTGGGAATCCGATTTAATATCACGGCGGTGATAATTACCAGAAGATCCGTCGCTGCCATGGACACGAGATACAGGCTGATACATCTCGACAGACCGCATTTTCCTCGGGACAGGATTACAATGGCCACTATATTAACTGTGGGAGAACAAATTGGAGATTGCTGACAGGACACACTTGCATCATAAATACTTCTGAAGTTTGCATAGTTTCTGATTGTCATCAAAAAAACTTCTGATTAACTTCTATAGATGCTCTATTTTGGGGATAATCCTATCTGATTACATCGGTCCAGGCATGAGGACTAGTTGTCAAGTACGCTTGCGCACCTGGACACCTGCTCGTTTATGCAAGTATCTGATGAGCTACTAATTTGACAGCAACTCAAATCATAAAAAGATGCAGGTGTGTTCAATACGAGGATTTCCCAAGCTGGGGTCCATGGAATCCTCGGTTAGTAGCAGGGAAAGTGTCAAGAAAAAGTTGGACCTGGTCGAGAGGTTCAATTGTTGTTCAGACCATAGGTGATCTCAAGGATCATGATCGTGGAATTATTCCTGCTGCAATAAGGGATGGCTTCGGTATTTCAGAAGATACTGATCTTCTAGGGTTTTCCCACACAAAAAAAATTATCTCTAAAAGTAGAAACAGACAAAACTCCAGTGAGCGTCATTTCTGCGAACGAAACACCTTGTTAATGACAGAGCACAGGGAAGAGTTGCTAGACCGATCAAGCTGACAGGAAGGCGATAGCAACTGAAAGAACGGTTATAACCGTACATTCAGAGAAATGTTAATTTTCGTGCCTACGTATTGCAGGGAATATTCGCTCTTCAGTTAACCCACTTTTTGAACTGTCGGCCATGCTCCTAAATAAGGCGAAAAGTTTTTTAAAAATCGATCAAACATTAATACAGCGAGGTAAAGATGGTGGTAAATATTCAGACACTCTTGTTACAGAGGTGACGGCGTGATTACAACATTAAAACATGTATTTTAATTGCTTTATTTCCTGCCGAGTATTTGCTGCACGATTAGTGAGTCAAGAACGACGTCCAGTTAACTGCCTCAACTGATGCAGTTCGATAACACTTATCATTCCCTACCCACAAGACATTGCCATGCCTTTCTTATCGATCTTGTCATGCCGAACCTAGCGGTAGGAATATATATGACAAAATGTATAAGTCATATTTATACATTTTAATAGGTGTTGTGCCTAAAACGTTTCAACTGTACTGTAAGCTGTAATTTTTAATGTCATTTCCTTTGTGTGTTAATTTTAATTTGATATGAAGCACATGATGGAAAGACATCTCCATCTCTACCTGCTCTTGAAACAGCAATATCCGCGAGTCTTAAGATTTTGTAAATATTGGTAAACATTTAGTAGATACAGTACTCTGCAGGAGGCTTTGGGACCCTAGACTATGCACTGAAGTCTTCTGCACAGCACCATGTATATACTCACAAGCAAGAGAAAATATGCAGATGCTGAAAAACCAAAGAACACACTAAAATTGCGGTTGGAATCTCGCACCTAAGCAGCATCTATATAAAAAGAAAATTACATTCGCCATTTTGGGCGGGATCATTCGGCAGTCCTAGAGCAAAAAAAAAAGGAAGAAAAGACACAGAAATCTGTGGAGCCAAGCCTTTGGGCCGGTTTAAGGCGGAGGTTGATCTGTTCTTTATCATGCAGTTTGTCAAAGATGACGTGTAGAAGGCAGGAGAATGGGGTTAGGGTAACAAAGCAACGATGATGGAATGGCGGAGCAGACGTTGAGCCGAATGGCCTAATTCTGCTCCGCAGCCTTATGTTCTCAAGACGTTCTTACATTCGGCAAAACCCGCGTGCACATATCCTCAGCTAATCTATTCATGCGGATTTCACAATCTTGAGACACAGGGGAGAGAATAAAGGAAGGGCTCAACGCAGGTTAATAATGCTGCTTTAACAGTTGGTGCAGTCAGTAAGAGTATCATGAACCACAGACCCGGCAGGAGAGATATACAACAAGTGAATTGCAATGTTAACTTGAATTTGGGCAGGTTCAGAAATGGCAAAGGACCAGTGGCGTGTGGGAGACTCGGAGGTAAACGCGACAACCTCAGGTAAGCCACCCAGACAACCCCGTGTACAACCGCAAGATTTATTTTCGTGCGGGAGTTCTCAGTAAATTCAAACAAACACAACAATATCAATGAAAACTGCACATGAGCAAAGACTGAAAAATAGGGAGTAAAAGGCATCAGATTTTGCAAATACAAACTATATATATAAATAATAGGTAATAAGCTGAACAATTTCCTGCCGAAGTGTCTCGGCCCGAAACATCCACTGTACTGTTTTCCAGAGATTATCCTTGTTCAGCAGAGTTCCTCAAGCATTTTCTGTGTATTGACTGTGTAGTTAATGTATTTCATGCATTTGTTACATACATAAAATGTATAACACCCAATCACAACTTTATTAGGTACATCTGTAGACTTGCTGTCTGATACAAATATCTGCTACACCACTCATGTGGCTGCTATTCAATTCATAAAGATAATCAGAGCAGAAAACATAAGACCACAAATGTTAAAACATTCAGAAATGCTTTACCTGGAATCGCGATCGCTGCAAGAGCCGTGTAGAAAATTGCGTACACAGGGCCTCTGGGCGGAGAGTGCATTTTCCGTGGCGAGACCCGTTTCCCACACCAATCGAGCTGTTGTCGATTTCGAAAGGAGTACTTCGCATACATTACTTTCAAATGCGAAAGTCATTTAAATAAGCTCATGTTGTTTACAATGCATTCACTGGGGCTGTCATTAATTTAAGATACAGTCACTGAACAAACATATCGATTGATGTCACAATCAGCAATACAAGCAGCTAAAGAGCAAACAGATTTGGTAACATCCCAATCAGAGTACTCTCTTCAATTAGGAAACAGCTGCAATTCAGCTCGCTTTCTGCTCATTTTGGTGGGGTGGGGCTGTGGGGGACGTACTGTATACTCACTTAAGCCTGAATATTCAATATTCAACATTTGCAATTCTCTTCACGAACCTTATCATGTCGAACAACGATATGTCGAGTATTCTAACCATACATATACATTATATGTATGGAATGTACATTATGTATAATTTGTACATATATTATATTTATACAAATATAATATATTATAATATATACACGCACTTATATAATATTATAATATATACACGCACTTATATAATATTATAATATACATGCACTAGCCAATTTATAAGGTACACCAATAAACCAGATCGTTAATAGAAATAAACGATCGTGTGACAGCAACTCAATTCGTCAGGACCATATGGCCCGAAGATAGGGAAGCAGAAGTACGTGAATGGCCATGTTGAATCTGTTCCGCCTTTGCATCACAGTTGATTTATTATCACTCTCCACTCCGTTTCCTGCCTCCTCCTTGTAACCGGTAACACCCTCACTAATCAGGAACCTATCTTTCGCTGCTGAAAATACACCCATGACTTGTCTTCCACTGCCGTCAGTGGCAATAAATTACACAAAGTCACCAACTTCTGACTAAGGTTATTTTCCTCATTTCTGCTCTAAATGGACGTCCTACAATTCTCATGCAGTGTCATATGGTCTTGTACTCCATTACTATGGGAGTAATCCTTTCCAAATCCACTCCAGCTATTCCTTTTAATACTAGATTGGTTTCAATATGACTCTAGCTCCTTTCCCCACCGCCTCATTTTTCAGCCTTCAGAGAGTACAGGTCCAGAGCAATCAAAAGCTGCTTATAATTTAACCCTGCATACACGCAGTCGGCTCTGTAGCAAAGTGACATGCTTTAGCTAAGGAAGAATGTGATGATTCTTCATCATTCAGTGTGTCATGGATTACGGGGAGAAGGCAGGAGAATGAGGTTAGGATAACAAATGCAGCATGATGGAATGGCGGAGCAGATAATGCGCCGAATGTTCCAATTCAGCTCCGCGGTCTTAAGTTGGTGTAACTTTCATACATTCGGCTGAAAAAGGGGAAACAAAATCCTCAGCTACTGTATTAATACGGACTTCATTAAGCTGTGACACCAAGGAGGATGGCAGGGAGTGTTCAATGGTTAATAATGGTGCTTCAATATTTGGTGCTGTCAATAAGAGTATCATTCGATAAAGTTTTATTCTAATTTCAATGATACATTGACAGATAAATGCAGATGGCTGAGGACTGGATCTTCCCCTGGCTATGGAGCTGGAAGTCGAGAGAGCCCACGGCGCGTTCGTTCCGAACCCTACCCAGGATAGAAAGACACTCACAATAATAATTAAATTCCTTCGGTACAGCACCAAGGCGGAGATTCTACGAAGGGCCTGGGGTAAGAACAGAGTGTTTTTAGAGGATAAATTAATATATTTCGACCAGGATTACCCCCCCCCCCCCGCGGCCATACTCCGAAGTAAAGCGAGTATTAAAGCAAAATAAGATTAGATTTCAAACTCCGTACCCTGCCAAACTTCGAGCGTTTTATGACAACGAGAGGCGGTTGTACCAGACAGTGTAAGAGGCGACGACAGACATGAAGGCCAGAGGGTTGCCCGCAACTGAACCAAAGCAAAGGAAAGCCTGGCTGAGGAATTGGATTTTATATTACTTAGTTGTTATTCTTTATTCGCTCACGTACTGCTTTTCCTCACCAAAATGAGAATATATATATATATATGTGTGTGCGTGTGTGTGTGTGTGTGTGTGTGTGTGTGTGTGTGTGTGTGTGTGTGTGTGTGTGTGTGTGTGTGTGTGTGTGTGTGTGTGTGTGTGTGTGTGCGTGTGTGTGCGTGTGTGTGTGAGAGAGAGTTTATGTTCATGTATATATATATATATATGAGGAGTACACAGGGAAATCTTTTCTGTGTAATGGATTTGTTCACTGACTTTTATGAATACTGCAATGGGGACACTCAACTCACGAGTAGGAGGGGTTATCCCCCACAGCTAGACATTTCCTCTAGCTCAACGTAGGGTCATCTACTAGAGACCTCAACCTTGTAATCACACGTTCGTTGCCATTTTTGTTACTATTTGAGTTTCTTGGTTCTTATTTGTTCAGGTGGTAGATAGATTAAGTTTTATTCTAATTTCAATGATACATTGACAGATAAATACAGATGGCTATTGACAAGGTAAAATTAATTTCTTTTAATGTAAGTGGGCTATTAACTCCAGTCAAACGTAAGAAAATTTTATCAAAAATGAGAAAAGAAGAAGCCCATGTAGTATATTTACAGGAAACTCATTTAAGTGATAATGAGCATAAAAAACTGAAAAGAATGGGCTTCACTAATCTGTTTTTCTCCTCATATAAATCAGAACATAGGAGGGGAGTTGCTCTTCTTATCTCAAGTAAGCTAGATTTTGGAAAAATATTCGAAATGGGAGATAAAGAAGGCAGATATATTCTGGTAAGGGGGAATATAGACGGCAATTCAGTTACCCTATTGAATATATACCCACGCCCGGGAAGTGATATTGGCTTCTTTCAGAAAATTGCTGATATTATGGTAACGGAAACAGAAGGTCTCCTGATATGTGGGGGAGAGTTAAATTTACAATTACAACCAAATTTAGACTCTTCCAAAAGAAAACCCTATGAAACATAAGAAAGTTAATATGCTTTTTGAGAATGTTGGTTTAGTTGATGTCTGGAGGGACCTTTTCCCTGACAGAAGGGATTACACTCATTATCCTGCTCCACATTCTGTATATACAAAAATAGACTATATCATAACATTTGGAAAAGGCAAAGACAAAATAAACACCTGTGGAATTGGGACAATAGATGTAAGTGACCATGCACCTAAATGTTTATCTGTTGATTTTAACCTACAACCAAAGAATACCATTTGGAAACTAAATTCAAGTCTTCTCAATGATCCGAACTTTAAGGAACAAATTAAAAAAGAAATTGGACTCTACTTAGAATTTAATGATAATGGAGAGGCTTCATCTCCCATTTTATGGGATACCCTGAAGGGAATCTTAAGAGGGAAAATTATAGCGATATCTTCACATAAGAAAAAAAAAGGAATAAAACATTAGAGGAATTACAAAATAGGCTGCAGGAACTAGAGAAAAAAACACAAATTGAATTTGGCACAGGATACATTACGGGAAATTAAAAGAATTAGGAATTAAATAAATAATTTGGCTACGCAAGAAATCAGGAAAAAATTTATGTTTCTGAAACAAAGACATTATGAAAGTGATCGAAATCTATGAAAATGTTGGTGTCGAAACTGAAAAAAAAAATGAAAATACAATTGATAGAATTAGGGACCCAAGAACGAAAATCATAAAAAATAAGCTAATTGAAATTCAAGGAGCTTTTGAAGTGTTTTACAAAACGTTATATCCCAAATTTCCAGGGGGAAGCATAACGCAAATTGACACCTTCTTGAATTCTCTAGAGTTAAGCGAAGAACAAAATAGAAGGATGACTGCTGACATAACTGAATTTGAATTAAAAGCTGCAATTAGTAGGCTTAAATTAATCAAATCACCAGGATCAGATGGGTATACGGCAGAGTGGTACAAAGAATTTGTAAATGAGATAATTCCTGTTTTACTCCCCACACTGAAATGGGCTCTAAAAAAAGGCACAAATGCCACCCAGTTGGAAGGAAGCGATAATCTCAGCTATACCGAAAGAAGGCAAGGATAAAATATATTGCGGGTCATTTATACCAATATCCGTTCATAATGTAGATTATAGGTTATTTACCTCCATCATGGCCAAACGATTAGAGGAGTTTCTACCCAAACTGATACGTAATGACAGGTTTTATACGACAACGCCAGACTCAAGACAATATACGAAGGACACTTCACATTATGGATCATATATAAAAAATAAAATCGAAGCAATAGTGATAAGAGTGGACGCTGAAAAAGCAATTGATTCGGTTAATTGGAATTTTTTTTACAGAGTTTTACAAAGATTTGGTTTCTTAGACACAATTATTAAAACTATACAGACACTATATGACAATCCTACTGCTAGGATTAAAATCAATGGATATTTATCAAATAGTCTTACCCTAGAACGGGGCACGAGACAGGGTTTTGCATGGTCACCAGTACTCTTCGCGTTATGTCTGGAACGATTAGCTCAATACATCGGACAAAATGAAGATATCAGGGGAATTACTATTAAAGGGACAGAGCATAAATTGGCTTGTTATGCGGATGACATTTTGATCTACCCAGGGCAACCAACATACTCTTTACCTAAATTAATGCAATCTTTTGAACAATATGGTCAATTATCAGAATAAAAGATTAACATAGAAAAATCCAGTTACTTTCATATTACTATAGCCCACCAAGAGAAATTGAAAGACGATACCCCTGGGCATGGCACACAGAGTCTTTCAAATATTTGGGCATCTTTATGCCAAAAGATTTGGCAAAATTATCAGAATGTAGTTATCAGCCTTTATATAAAAAAAATTAAGGAAGATGTGGCAAGATGGAGCCTGATTCCTTTTTTCAATCTGAGTTCAAGGATTGAGTCTATTAAAATGAATATGCTGCCCAGACTGTTGTGTATCTTTCAGACCTACCAATAGAGATTAACCAAAATCACTTCAATGAATGGAACAAGATGTTATCAAGGTATATCTAGCAGGGTAAAAGGCCTAGAGTTCGTCCCAAAACTTTGCAATTAGCAAAGGAAAAGGGGGGATGGGGCTTACCTTCTCTTAGAGATCATTATTTTGCAGCACCGTTGAGAGCTGTGACATGTTGGTTCAACCCATCATATGACGCTCAATGGAAAAACATTCAGGAGCGGGTACTTCCCATCCCCATACAAGCAATTTTGGCTGATAACAACCTGCAACGGTACATAAATACTATTGATAACCCATGGGTGAAATTGACTCTTAAAATATGGAAAACTAATATAAAAAATATAATCTAGAGGGAGATATTGCAATTCTTAAATGGTGTGAATATGACTCTGACTTTACACCAAATAAATTGGATGCTAGATTTAAGGACTGGACAGCTAAAGGGATAACAGTTCTTTGCAATATAATGAAAGAAGGAACACTGTTCCGTTTTGAGATGCTTAAAGAGAAACACTTATTAGAAAAACAAGATTTTTATCGGTATTTACAGATGCGACAATATGTTAATAAGACGCTTAAAAATGTAACCAAGACAAATACATGCTTGATAGAGCTCTTTAGAAAAGCATATAATTCAAATAATGGTAGTAGAATCATTTCAAGCATGTATAGGCGGTTGTCAAATCTTAAAACACGTTCGACTTCATACATTAAAACAAAATGAGAGAAGGAAGGAGAGATAATTATATCTGAGGAAGTATGAACAACAATATGGATATGTCAATGGAAGTGTACCAATTCACAGAAATGGAGGGAGTTTGGATGGTAAAACTTGATAAGATATTTTATTACACCCTGTCAGAAATCCCATTATGATAGTAACCTACCTGTTTGCTGTAGAAATTGTGGAAATCAAACTGCATATCATTATCATATTTTTAGGACTACCCTGTTATCAAAAACTATTGGAGGGGAATGCACAATGTCCTACAAGACATCGTTAAATGTGAAATACCCTTGGAGAGTAAGACCATATATTTTGGATATATACCTCAAGGATGGTTGAAAAGAGATAAATATTTAATGAATATACTGTTGGTAGCTGGTAAAAATGTTCTTACTAGGAAATGGTTATGATAGGAGAGCCCAACTTTAAATACATGGATGGAAATTACAATAGACATTTACAAAATGGAGAAGATAACAGCATCTGTTAATCATAAACTGGAACAATTTGGTTCATACTGGGAAAAATGGTTTAACTACATAATGTCAGAGGCCTGATTTTATACTCACAAATCAATGAATCTTTTTTTTTTAAAAAAAGGATCATTCCCTACTTGTACATAGTTCTTTCCTTTTGCTTTTTTTTTCTATACACTATTTCCTATAAGTGTATACCCCAGATAAATACTTTGTGGAGATTTTACGATATATATGATTATATGTACAATGTCTGAGATGCATCTTATGGAAATGTGTGTTTGATGAACTTGAATAAAAACATAAATTACAAAAAAAAGATATTGGTGAGGCCTAATTCGGAGTATTCTTAGTCACCTAGCTGAAGGAAAGATATACAATCGAAAGAAGGACTAGGAAATTTACAAGGATGATTCTGGGACTTGAGGAACTGAGTAATCGGGAACAGATTGGAACGTTTTATTCCCTGGGGCGTACGATTCTCTGGAGGACATAATTGTTAAATACAATATGATGAGGAGTATAGATAAGTAAATTCAAGTCGGATTTTCCCCACTGAAATTATAACAATAGGTCAGAGGTTGTGACCGAATTCGAAAACATATAAAGGGGATATTGTGGTGGGGGGTGGGGGCGGACGTCATCATTCAGATAGTGCTGCGCATGTGGATGTGGCTACCAGAAGAAGAGATGGATGTGTGTTCGATGGCAACATTAAAGTGAAATGTGTATAGATACATAGTTGGGAGGCATGTGGTGGACCATGCTGCAGGTGCGGACCGATTGCACTAGATCAAGATCCTTCTGTAATTTACAATAACCTACGATAAATGCAGGCTTGCGCGCCGTGGAAGCTCTATTTGTGTTGTTAATTTGACGGATTCGCTACTTGAAGAGAGATTCTTTGAACAGGGTGCTTCTAATCGGTCGGTCTAGCTCATCAGATGCCGAACGGCATAATGATTTTGTCTTACCTTGCTCTACTCCGATGCACTGAGTAATGATTGGATCTTTATTAACAGTATACAAGAGAGATTTTCATTGTATCTCGATAGAAGTCTCAGGAGTAAAACAGTACCACTGTCAATAAATCTTCCAGACAATGCACGTACAGGAATGATATGAATAAGATTGAATGAGTGCTAAAGTGCTGAATGTTGCCAGAATATAAGGACTTCAGCTCTAAGAAAAGTTTGAATAGGTTACAACTTTATTACCTAGAGCGTAGGAGACTGAAGGGAGATTTGATCCAGGCATACCAAATTATGAGGTGTATAGATAGTGTAGACGCAAGCAGATATTTCCACTGAGTTTGGGTGAGAGAAGAACTGTAATTTATAGGTTAATAGTATGGCCATGCTTCCCTCTATGCTTTCCGCTGCTTCAGAAAATCAAGCACCGTACGTGTCCTCTGCTCTCTTGTCCGATTGGTCAGAAGATACAAAAGCCTGAAACCACGTACCGCCAGGCTCAAGGACAGCTTCTATCACCTTATGAGTCTCAGAGTTAGAGAAGACTACAGCGCAAAGACAGACCATTCAGCCCATCTAGTCCATTCCGAGTTATTATTCTGCCTATTAACATCGACTTGCACCCAGACTGTAGCCCTCAATGCCTATCGTATCAAAATACCGATCCAAATATCATTTACATGCTCACATCGCCCCAGCATCCATCACTTCTGCTAGCAGCTCGTTCAACACTCTCACCATCTTCTGATTAAAGACGTTTCTCCTCAGAATCAGTTTAAAAAGAGGTCCTCAGCGGGACAGGCAACATCTATGCAGATGAGTAAACGACCGAGATTTGGGATCGAGATGGATGAGGGCAGAATCGAAGAATTAGAAAGCAGCAAAGATTACAGAGATGCAGCGGAGAGAGAGGGTCTCACTGAACACCATTCGAAAATAACATTTTACTTCTTCAGGGGAGACATACATCGAAGAGTCTTCGCAGTGGAGCAGCAAATCATAAACAGAATATCCCCTGCATAGCTGCTGCCTGACATGCTGCGTACTCACAGAATTTTGTGTAAATTACTGCCAGAGCAAGGGGTTGAAGCAGGTATGATAACATCTCTTCAAATATATTTGGACAAACTGAACGGTCGAGTCGTCACGTTGTGTTCATTTCCACCTGCATAAGTATGGTGGGCTGCAGGTACAATATATAATTTGCTTGCAATGACATCCGGGCATTTAGGAACAGATAACCTGTTAACCTTCGCAGATAACAGGTTAGCCTTCATCAATCGTGGGACTGAGATTAGGAGCCGAGAGGTAATGCTGCAGTTATATAGGACACTAGTCATACCCCACTTTGAGTACTGTGCTCAGTTCTGGTCGCCTCACTACAGGAAGGATGTGGAAACCATAGAAAGGGTGCAGAGCAGATTTACAATGATGTTGCCTGGATTGTGGAGCATTCCTTATGAGAATAGTTTGAGTGAACTCGGCCTTTTCTCCTTGGAGCAACGGAGGATGAGAGGTGACCTGATAGAGGTGTATAAGATGATGTGAGGCTTTGATCGGCTGGATAGTCTGAGGCTTTTCCCAGGGCGGCTGAAATGGCTAACACGAGTTTGCACAGTTTTGAGGTGATTAGCAGTAGGTATGTCAGGGGTAAGATTTTACGCAGAGAGTGGTGAGTGAGTGGAATGGGCCGCCAGCGACAGTGGTAGAGGCCGATACGATAGAGTCTTTTAAGACACTCCTGCACAGGTACATGGAGCTTAGATAAATAGAGGTCTATGATGGGTAGTCCTAGGGAATTTCTAATGTAAGGACATGTTCGGCACAGCTTTGTGGGCCGAAAGTTCTGTATTGTGCTGTATGTTCTATGTTTCTATAACACACAAAATATGAATCATATTTAAAATATATAATGCAATTAAGATAAATAGATAGATAGATAGATAGATAGATAGATAGATAGATAGATAGATAGATAGATAGATAGATAGATAGATAGAAAGAAAGAAAGAAAGAAATAACTATATGCGTGTGGGGCCTGAGGCTTCTGTAAATATCACCCGAATGTAGCAACGAGAAAGGGGCAGAGCCTGGAAGATCGATGCTGCCTTCTTGAGGCAACGCCCTGCAGAGCGATTAGAGGGATACAGGCTAAACATGGTTAAATGGTGTGAGCTTAGATGAGCCTATTGTTCCTCATAAACTAGTTGGGTAGAAGGACTTTCCTCTCTGCTAAATGATTTTTTGACAATTATAGATTGATAACAAGATTGAAAGAGTGCAGAGAAGGTTTGATTGGTCGTTGCAGGACTTGAAGACATGGGTTTTAAGGAAAGGTTGAATATATTAGGACTTTGTTCCCTGGAACGTAGGAAAATAAGGGAAGATTTGATAGAGGTACACAAAAAATGATAGGGACAGACAGGGTAAATGCAAGCAGGATTCTTTCTCTCGTTGAGCTTGTATGAGCCGAGAAGTACTGCACACGGATTAAAGGTGAACGGTAACATGCTGAAGGGGAGCATGAGGAGGAAAGTCTTCGCTCAGAACGTGCTGGGAGTGTGGAAGGAACTGCCAGCAGAACTGGTGGAGCCAAGCACAATTTCAATATTTCAGAAAAGTTTGGATTAGTACATGTATGGTAGGGGTATGGAGGGCAATGGTACTGGGGCAAGTCGATGCAGAATAATTGTTCAAGATCACAAAAGATCGGGCGAAGGTTCTGTTTCTGTGCTGCAGTGCGCTATGACTCTAACTATTTTGGAATCGTTTCCCTCTCTCAGTTACAGTGAATTTAGTGTAATTATGACACTCTCCTGGGGAAGCTGTGGCCTCTAGCACTGCACCACAAGCTTCGTCTTTTGGACGGTGCCGTGGGTTTACTCGTCATGATCTTTGATGTGATTCTGTGGCGGATCAGCTGTTATTACTTCCCCGCATCCTTCCTGGACCTCACCCGCGTGTGCAGTGCAGTTCTGGCCCTGCGGCACGCGTCGTAATACTGTCCCGTTGGGTCTCTCATCTTCATCTTTCAACGGTGTGTTGCTAATTGTTGTCAGAAGCAGAAAATAAAATATTGCATCAACGAAACAGTAGCCCTAGTTCTCGAGATTAACCCTGCCCAACTCTGTTTTAAAAACGTCCCCTTTTACTTTCTCGTGAAAACCGTGAGACAACCAGTGGCCTGCACTGGCGCTGCAATTGTAAGGCGAGGTGGCTGGTTCGATAAGACTCTGACCCCGTTGTTCTCGTTCCATTTCTTGACGCTACTTAACGCTGTGGCTAATAGCCAAATTCTGGTCGTCAGCAGAATTCGATAGGGACTCAGATTCAGGCGACCGAAGACAAAAGGGCGGAACGCAGTTGTGGACAGCGGAGGAAAGTCTGCGGTCCTGCTGTTCAGTATAATCCTTTGGTTTATAATCCTTTTCAAGCAATCTATTTTACATTTCTTATATGGCAACATTACTGGTAATGCTTCCAATGATGACATTTACGGTGCATCCGTCTTTTAGCACTTTTTCACATATCAAGCGAATGCATTTGTCTATAGAATAATGCAGTTTGAGTTCAGAGAGTAGCTGAAGAATTCGTTGACATATCCAGTGTCGTAAAATATCAAATTGATCAATAAATAATAATAAAACAGGAGTTCATTTCTGGCGCCGTCTATGAGGTGGTTGTGCGTTCTTGAGCGAGCTCACAAAAATAACATTAGTTACCATCTGTCTAACGCGGCGCTCCAAAAAGGGCGCCAGGGTAGAAATTCAGTAAGAACGACGCTTTTACTGCTCTGTGTTCTGTTCTGGCGCCTTCTACGAGGAGTTTGTGGACTCTTGGGCGAGCTTGTGGGTTACCTCCCACAATCTAAGACGTATCAGTTAGTAGGTTAGTTAGTCATTGTAAATTGTCCTGAGGTTAGGATTGTGTTAAACATGTGGGTTGCTGGCGTTGGGTTCGGACGGCTTTCTCGGCGCTGTATCGCGAAGCAAAGTGAAATAAAATAAGTAACAAGGTTTGAGAATTGGTGGTGAGGGCACATTTGATGACGCACTTCCTGTATTTTCTTCATTGAGTGTCACGTGTTGAAAATGCCTACAGTCTTGTGGACATAAAATGGAATCTTGGAAGTTGGAACACTCAGTATGCCAAACGCGTTTCTTGGGAGGGAACGTTCTTAGGAGGTGTTTCTGTCTGAAACATGACTGTTTGTATTTAAGTGACGGTACCTGAAATACGTAAATATTTTCAAAATTTTCTCGTTTTATTTCGGATTGAGCAGATTTGTTTTTCTTCTGTTTAACGTAGAACAGAAAATATTACAGCACAGTGCAGCCCCTTCGCTCCATGATGTTGTGCTGACCTTCAAACTACTTTAAGCTCTTCCCGCTCACATTTAGTTTAGTGCCCGTCAGTCCGCTCCATTGGCGTTCAGAGCAGCAATGAAAGCCCTCCATCTCTGGCGGTGTTCAGGGCTTCCTTCATCATATCAGTAGCTTTGTTTTTCATTGCTTTTAGTCATGCGTCCCGGGAAAAAGCTCAGGAATACTGCCTCACTCAGTTGTAGAAGGATTGCCCTTTGCTGTTTCTGTAACAACTTTGTTTTGCATGTCAGGGTTGTAACCTCCGAATCTGGACAAGCGGTGGACCATTCTTAGCCTGGCCTCTACCCTCGGACTTATTTGGCTTGGATGAGTCTGCCAAGAGCCAAAGCATAAAACCCTGATTCCAGTCAGCATAACTCTCTGGATCATCGAGGCATTCAAGCCTCCAAACCCATCAACAAGTTTGTGATCCTCTTGGCCGTTGCACCTCACATACCTCTCCATGTTTCTTTTATACATTTGCCTGTACAAAAGTTTCTTAAGTGTCTCAAAAGTGTCTGCCTCACCCACCAACCTTGGCAGGCGTTGCACTCATCCATCACTCTCTGTGTAAGGAATATATCTCTGACATCCCCAGTCCCCCACCTCTACATTCGTAAATTCACCTTAAAATTATCACCCTTTGGACTAACCATTGACGCCCTGGATAAAACGGCTCCGGATATCCACTCGATCTTTTTCTCTTATCTTCTTGTGCAGTTCCATGAAGTCACTTCTCATTCTCCTTCACTACAAAGGCAGAGACCGTAGCTCGCTCAACCTCTCCTAAATGGACATGCGCTCTAGACCAGGCACCATTCTGGTTCTTCTTCAGTCATTTTCGCTGTTTAGTGTACTTTAGTGCAGGTGCCTTTCCGCTGTGATCTCTTCTGATCTGAGAGGATATGCTGGGCGAGTTCCTCCTTGCTTGAAGTCATTCTTCCACTCTGTATGGGGGGGAAATCCCAATGTTGCCTTTCAATTCCAGGCAGAGTAATTCCCTCCCAGAGAAGTTTTGCTCCCTCAGCGGTAATGAAAATGCCATTTATAAAGGAAAGGATTAAAACGAAAATTGTCCGGATTTTCGGACATGATTCACAAGGAGAAGAGGAGGCCGCGGCTTTTGCCCTGTGAGTAGAAGGTTGAGGAGCGATCTTATAGTCATTTATAAAACAATGATGGGCACACATAAGGTGGATGCAGTGCAGACAAAGTGTAAAATCATAACGAGGATTGCAGGAGCTAGAGTAATTATTGTGCCACGGAAGCTTTTAACACTCCCATAACACTGGGAGTTATGGGAATTGCCTCTTCTGCAAGAACAGAGAGGGGAGAATCGAGATCCTCGAGGGTGATGCATTTGAGTTGATGTTGTCTTCTTTACTAAGACAGTGAGCAGTGTAGAGAGAGTCCTTGGAGAGAGCGGGGTAGTGTATGGTCTGAAATCGCCAATGTGTTGGGTTAGGATTAGTGTAAAAAGTTTGCTTCATCATTCTGAACGCTTGTTTGTCCGACCGATCTGCTTCCCGATTCTAATTCCTACGTTTTAGAAACACTTTGCAAAATAGCACGCTTTAATTTAATAAACACAAAGAAATTGTCAGCTGAGACTGATTGATTGATTCAATCATTCATACGCTGATAAATTTACTTGTTTATTTGTTTGTTGCATGTTCGGTTGTTTCTTTGTTTTAGTATATTCGTTAGTTTACCTGTTAATATATTTGTGTGTCTGTTTGTCTATTTATTTCGAGATGCAGCGTGCAATGGGCCTTTCCAGCCCACCCAGTCTCACCGCCCAGCAGCGCACTGACTTTAACCCCAGCCTAATCAGAGGAGAATTTACAATGACCAATTCTCCTACTAACACTTTGGAATGTGAGAGGAAACGAAACTCGTGGACGAAATCTAGACGCCGACGGGAAGGAACGTACAAAGTTTATTACAGAGCACATCGGAATAGAACTCCAACGACACGAACAGTAATAGCATTGCGCTAACCACAACATTTTTGCAGTAAAAACAAAACTTACTCGATTTGAAACTTGCAAAAAAGAAGCTTGGCAGAAGGCCTAACAGTAGCTGTAAGTAGAAGTAATCTATGCAGAATGGAAACGGATTCTAAACTGACTACAGACACTATATCCATATGCTGTATTCTTGCTTCACAGTATATTTGTTATTCCAGTCCCTGAACAGTGTTGAGGAGTGGGATCTTGGGGGTTCATGTTCATAGCTCCTCGAAAGTAGGTAGGCGTTGATAGAGTGGTTCAGAGTACATTTGGATTGCTTGCCTTTATTAGTCGATGGATTGAGTTTCAAAATCAGTGGGGTTGCAACTTAAGGCACTAGCTAGTTCATTAAGGTTGTAGTTAGGCCGCATATGGAATATTCCCTACTGTCCTGGTCAACCAATTACAGGAATGCTCTCGGGGCTTTGGAGAGGGTGCAGTAGAGGTTTACAAGGATGATGTCTGGATGAAAGAGGATGTGCTGCAACGAGAAGTTCGCCAAGCTTAGATCGTTATTTTTTCTAGACCGGCAGAAGCTGAGGTGATATCCAACAAAGGGCTTTTAATAAAGGTTTGTGAGATAATGAGAGACATAGATAAAGACTATCTTTTTCCCAGAGATGAAAAGCCAGAAAAGCCTAAATTTAAGGCGAGAGGCAAGTTCAAAAGAACTATGTTGGGCAAGTAATTCCAGAGTATGTTGGGTACCGGGAATGTGTTCCCCAGATGGTGGTGGAGGACGATATATATAGGAGACTTTTAGGAAACATTTGGTTAGGCCTACGAAGGCGAGGAAAGTTGAAGGGTGTGAATATTGTGTAGTCATAAAGGATTAGTATAGTTGGCTGTCTCCCACGATGTTGCCGTATCCCGCAAGAAGATCGCAAATAAATGGAGAACTCGCACTTTGCAAACATAGACTGTACACCTAATGCCTGAATGCTCCTGTGAAAGATGCGGAATGCTATTGCAATAATTATCCCGGCGCAACTCGGAAATGCCAAAACTGATCGGCAGTCGGACACCAAATTAGCATTAATGAAGCGTATCGAGGCCTGGGAGCGGGAAAGTAAAAAATAATAGAAGGTCTAGTGGAAGTGAATTCGTGTCACGATCAGGTCACGGGAATGATTTCAAACGCTGCGAGGTAATGATACAACCCTACAAAACACTGGAAAAACCACTTTTGGCGTTCAGTGACGAGTAGGAAGGATATGGAGGCTTTGGAATGGACGCAGAGGAGATCTACCAAACTGCTGCCTGGATTACAGAGCACATTTTGTGAGATGTTTTACTTTGGTGGCGAAGGACAATGAGCTGCACTTTCGTATAGGTGTATAAAAGTAGGGGAGGCACAGACAGCGTTGTCAGCAAAAGCCTTGCCACTAAGGGCTGTCACGGCTAAGCCCAGGGAATATATGTTTAAGATGAAAGGAGGAAATTTAGAGCATATGTTAGAGGTACGTCTATTATTTTCAAACAGAGTGTGTTAATAGTCTGGAATGTACTCCCGGAAGCTGGTAGCTGTTGGATATTTTAAATACTTTCATATCATTGCACAGATGAACGAAAATGGTCCATGTAGCAGGGAATGGTTAGATGATGTTGGTGAAGGTTAAATGTTCAGCACAACGTCGTGGAAAAATAGTTCGTTCAGTGTGGTACTGTTCAATGTTCAATGTTCTAATCTTACTTTATCTCATTCTGGTTGTAACCGTGTTGGGCAGGAAGGTGTTAACTCATCCAGTCTATTGATTGAATGAGCCTCCATGGATTCACATCTGCACACTAGAGAATTCCCTACTTCTATTAATAAGATATAACAGAGAATTACCCGATTCCACGAAGACGGGTTGTGGCTCCCATTTTAAGCGAAAGAACTGTGGTTTCACAGAAACGGAGTAGAGTAATTGAAATCACGAACTGGATGCGATCGTAGAGAGATGGAAAGAAGTGTCTTCTGGGCGGTTGAATATATTTCTGCCGATTATTCTTGGTTGTCACTGGATGTTCGGATTATGTATACACTTCATACAATGCAGCCCGTTTATTATCCCATCTTGGCAGTTGTTGCTGTTCCTGGTAAGCCTTATATTCACTGCTAAGTCTGTACTGTACTAACATTTCTTGTCCTCAGTTTTCGCTCGTTTTCTATTTTACCCGAATCCGTTTCTAACCGCAGATAATTGATGCGCTAACGGTTTTGGTGTCTGCAGCTCGTATCCCCGCATTGCCACCTGCCTCTGCTTGATCTCTGCGAGAAAATCGCATTTTATTACGACGTTGAATGCTGTCCTCAACTCAAACACTGTCAATCTCCCCCCCTCTCGCTCACTCTCTCTCTCTCTCTCTCTCTCTCTCTCTCTCACTCACTCTCTCTCTCTCTCTCTCTCTCTCTCTCTCTCTCTCTCTCTCTCTCTCTCTCTCTCTCTCTCTCTCTCTCTCTCTCTCTCTCTCTCTCTCTCTCTCTCTCTCTCTCTCTCTCTCTCTCTCTCTCTCTCTCTCTCTCTCTCTCTCTCTCTCTCTCTCTCTCTCTCTCTCTCTCTCTCTCTCTCTCTCTCTCTCTCTCTCTCTCTCTCTCCCTCTCTCTTTCGGATTATGCTCTGTTGAAGAGTATTTTTGAGCAAATATCAACGCAAACTTTATATTTTCTGAAACATTTGCAAGACACTAAATCATTCCCTTCATGAAAATAAATTCATTTGATTTAAAGCCTACTCGCAACTCCCTCAAATCAAGATTCATGCTTCAATATCACAAGCGCTGTGAAAATGTTTCCCGATGTGATCTGGTCTGTGGGATTACGAGCCATCTGGGTGAAAATTGATTGTCGTATGCGCTGCCACGGTTATGACATTTCAATAAGGAAGTATACTCTGCTTAATCACAGAGATTGTGTTCATTACTCTTGGTGTCATTAATAAAAACATCCATTATTCAGGGGAACAAAGTTCACAATACCAAACTGCGATGCAACAGTGGCGGCTGATTGGTAAATCCGGCTGGAAGTTAAATTTCTACCGAGACTATAAATCTGACTCATGTTCTACGCTTTTCTGTATCACTGGATGGGATTAAGATGATAATCATTCAGGCACGATGGAATGACTGAGCAAAAAGCTTAATACTGCACCTACTCCTCATAGAACGTGCTTCCAGATGAAGTGATTCAGAGGGGTCAACAAGACGTAGACGCCGATTCAATAACGTGTTGAACATGGAAAGTTACACACTAAACAGACCATTCAGTCCATGATGTTTGCAGAGCAGGGGTTAACCTAACATCTCCCTCCAACAGAGCACATGACACCGATTTTTAGAAAAATGGAAAACATACAGGCAAATCTGCACCCTTTCTACGGTTTCCACGTCCTTCCTATAGTGAGCGGACCAGAATTGAGCAAAGTACACCCAGTGGCGTCTGACCATGGCCCAGAAACCTGCAACATTAAACCCTCGGCTCTTAAACTTATTACCACGATTGTTGAAGGACAATGCAGCGTATACTTTCTTAAAAACAGAGTCAATTTGCGTAGAACATTGAGTGTCCTATGCATTTGGACCCCAAGATCCCTCCGATCCTCCACACTGCCAAGAACCTACTCATTAATACTATATTCTGCCATCATACTTGACTTGCTAAAATGAACCACTTCACACTTATTTGCCACTTCTCAGCCCATTTTGCATCCTATCAATGTTCCGTTGTAACCTTTGACAGCCTTCCACACTATCCACAACACACCCAACCTTTGCGTCATCAGCAAATTTACTAACCCATCCCTCCTCTTCCTCATCCAGGTCATTTATAAAACTCACAAAGAGTAGGGGTCCCAGAACAGATCCCTGAGGCACAGCACTGGTCACCGGCCTCCACGCAGAATATGACCCGTCTACACTTTGCCTTCTGCGGGCAAGCCAGTTCTGAATACACAAAGCAATGTCCCCTTTGATCCCGTGCCTTCTTACTTTCTCAATAAACCTTGCATGTGGTACTTTATCAAATGCCTAGCTAAAATCCATATATACTATATCTGCGGCTCTACCTTAATCAGTGTGCTTAGTCACTTCATCAAAAAATGGATGAGCTATTTTCTCACACTAATATAGCTACCGAGTCTCCTAAATGTCCCTTTTTTGTCAGCATCTTTCTCCAGTCCCAGTCACTTGCTGAGTTCGGCGTCATGCACTCGTGTTGTCTTCAATGCACGTTACGTTTTCATGTGATGAGAAGGTGAAATATTGTGAGCAACCTGCAGGCTCCTAAGCACTATACTTTAGAATTGTTTATATATCGCAAGTTTTATTTTATTTCATTTGGAGACGAAGAATGCCTGAACGAGCCGCACCCATCAGCAAACAACTTACTTAAAACAAGAACAGTCACAGGATAATTTATAATGTCGGATTAATCTACCACCTGATACATGTTTGGACTCTGGGAGAAAACTGGAGCAGCTGGCGGAAACCTACGAGTACACGGCGAGGCCGTACAATTTTCTTACAGAGAACGCCAGAACAGAACTCCGAAATCTGCCGCCTCGCATCTCAGGCGCACCGGCGTGCTACCATAGCGTCCCACTGGAAAATCCCGCTGGAAGTTAAATTGGTAACGAAACTGTATATATGGCACATGTAATATGATTTTATTTCGTACAACTACGCAATGTGATAGACGGGTAAATCCATATTGGTAATTATTCAAGCTGGTTCACTCGGTCGCAGCGTGAAGTTTAATTCCCTTTTGATTTCCGTCCATTCAGTGAACGTTCTGACGATTGCGGTTCTGTACCGGGGCAAGTGCGGACTCTCCAGAAGCGTCACTCGCTACCTGGTGGCCATGGCAGCGGCGGATCTTTTGGTCGTTGTCCTCGACGTGGTCCTGAATCAAATTCCGATCGCCTATTGGCAACTGTTCAGCTTCATGCGCGCCGTCCGCGTTTGTAACATACACGCCGTCCTGCTCTACGCTGCCACCGACTGTTCTGTCTGGTTTACTGTCGCTTTCACTTTTGATCGATTCGTGTCCATCTGTTGTCAGAAGTTGAGAACTAAACATTGCACGGAGCGAACGGCAGCTGTGGTTCTGGGGGCAGTGATGCAGCTGAGCTGCTTAAAAAATGTCTTCTGGTATTTTATGTTCAGAGGTGAATACCACCTGGATTATGCCCCCTGGTTTTGTAGAGAAAGAGTCGGTGTTCTGGACTCACAAGTCTGGCTAATAATTGAATTCCTCCATTATCTCCTCACCCCCGGGGTTCCATTTTGTCTCATTTTGCTTCTCAATGCACTGACAACGAGACACGTTTTAGTGACGAGCCGAGCCCGAAGAAGACTGCGGGCCTGCAGCACCGGGGAGAACTTGAGAGACACGGAGCTGGAGAGCCGGAGGAAGTCCCTCGTTCTTTTGCTTGTCATATCGGCAAATTTCATCCTGTTATGGGTGATTTATATGCTATATAACATATGGGGTAGAATGTATGATCTGGGATACCGATCCTCATTCCCACCTCTTTGTCTACAAGAGCTGGGCTTCATGTTGCAGCTCCTGAGTTGCTGCACCAACACGGCTCTTTATGCCGTGACTCAGAGGAAGTTCAGAGACCAGCTAAATGAGGCAGTGAAACTCCCCTTCGCTTTCCTTGCAAAATTTCTTCCTGATGAAAGTAGATGCAGAATTTGCGTTATGCCGCTCACAAAACTCCATAGCAGCTTTTGGTCTTGAACAACAGAACAAGATATTGGAGCAGAAGCACGCAATTCGTCCTTTTGAGTCTGCTCCCGTATTCCATCGTGGTTAGTTTATTATCCCTCTTAAACCCATTCCCCTACCTTCTCCTGCACCTTGTGTCGTCATGACTAATCAAATATCTATCAATTTCCGTTTTAAATCTAAGCAGTGACCTGACCTACACAGCCCAAATTCTAGATTCACCAGCCTGTGGCCGAACAAATTTCCCCTCAACTCTCTTGTAAATACTGCTCTGAGGCCGCCCCTGAAGTTCTGTGTACCCATCCTCTGCAGCTCCCCTGTACTTGGGGCTATCAGTAGTCGATTAGTTGCATTAGATGAACCGCCTTCTCATAAGCTGAGGTTGGACTTTTTCCAAAGCCAGCATTTCCTTCCTTAGATAGGGGGTCCAAAACTATTCCAAGTGCGGTCTGACGAATGCTTCCTAAAAACGCACTCTTACATCCTTGGAATTTTTATATTCGACTCCTCTGGAAATGAATATTAATATTGCGTTCGCCATGTCGGTTTGTGCATGCTCACTCCGTGTAGAAAATAGCCTATGCCTTAGTTGCTTAATTCCGTAAGACCCCTTGCATTTACCGTGAAACTGGCTCCGATCAAACGAATCCAGCAGTTTAATTTTGATAAGGTATCATATCCCAAAAAAATTCCCTCATTGAAGCACGTTTAAAAAATCGGCCAAGCTCCCCCGATACATGACCTCAGGTCCCTAAGTTTATCTTCCATGTCCGCAACTTGAAGTGGGATTTCTCACGAGACGTTTCTTGTGATGAAAAAAAAAATGAAAAGAGGAAATTTAGAGAAGATGTTGGAGGCGCGTCTTTTTGTTTTAACCAGAGAGTGATAATAGTCTGGAATGTACTCCCGGAAGCTGGTACCTGTGGGATATTTTAAACACTTTCATATCGGTACACAGATGAACGAAGATTGTTCCATTTTGCAGCGAATGATTAGATGATGTTGGTGAAGGTTAAATGTTCAGCACAACGTCGTGGAAAAATAGTTCGTTCAGTGTGGTACTGTTCAATGTTCCATGCTCTAATCTTACTTTATCTCATTCTGGTTGTAACCGTGTTGGGCAGGAAGGCGTTAACTCATCCAGTCTATTGATTGAATGAGCCTCCATGGATTCACATCTGCACACTAGAGAATTCCCTACTTCTATTAATAAGATATAACAGAGAATTACCCGATTCCACGAAGACGGGTTGTGGCTCCCATTTTAAGCGAAAGAACTGTGGTTTCACAGAAACGGAGTAGAGTAATTGAAATCACGAACTGGATGCGATCGTAGAGAGATGGAAAGAAGTGTCTTCTGGGCGGTTGAATATATTTCTGCCGATTATTCTTGGTTGTCACTGGATGTTCGGATTATGTATACAATTCATACAATGCAGCCCGTTTATTATCCCATCTTGGCAGTTGTTGCTGTTCCTGGTAAGCCTTATATTCACTGCTAAGTCTGTACTGTACTAACATTTCTTGTCCTCAGTTTTCGCACGTTGTCTACTTTACCCGAACCCGTTTCTAACCGCAGATAATTGATGCGCCAACGCTTTTGGTGTCTGCAGCTCGCATCCCCGCATTACCACCTCCCTCTGCTTAATCTCTGCGAGAAAACCGCATTTTATTACGTCGTTGAATGCTGTCCTCAACTCAAACACTGTCAATCTCCCCCACTCTCTCTCTCTCTCTCTCTCTCTCTCTCTCTCTGTTGAAGAGTATTTTTGAGCACATATCAACGCAAACTTTATATTTTCTGAAACATTTGCAAGACACTAAATCATTCCCTTCATCAAAATAAATTCCTCATTTGATTTAAAGCCTACTCGCAACTCCCTCAAATCAAGATTCATGCTTCAATATCACAAGCTCTGTGAAAATGTTTCCCGATGTGATCTGGTCTGTGGGATTACGAGCCATCTGGGTGAAAATCGGTTGTCGTATGCGCTGCCACGGTTATGACATTTCAATAAGGAAGTATACTCTGCTTAATCACAGAGATTGTGTTCATTACTCTTGGTGTCATTAATAAAAACATCCATTATTCAGGGGAACAAAGTTCACAATACCAAACTGCGATGCAACCGTGGCGGCTGATTGGTAAATCCGGCTGGAAGTTAAATTTCTACCGAGACTATAAATCTGACTCATGTTGTACGCTTTTCTGTATCACTGGATGGGATTAAGATGATAATCATTCAGGCACGATGGAATGACTGAGCAAAAAGCTTAATACTGCACCTACTCCTCATAGAACGTGCTTCCAGATGAAGTGATTCAGAGGGATCAACAAGACGTAGACGCCGATTCAATAACGTGTTGAACATGGAAAGTTACACACTAAACAGACCATTCAGTCCATGATGTTTGCAGAGCAGGGGTTAACCTAACATCACCCTCCAACAGAGCACATGACACCGATTTTTAGAAAAATGGAAAACATACAGGCAAAACTGCACCCTTTCTACGGTTTCCACGTCCTTCCTATAGTGAGCGGACCAGAATTGAGCAAAGTACTCCCAGTGGGGTCTGACCATGGTCCAAAAAGCTACAACATTAAACCCTCGGCTCTTAAACTTAATCCCACGATTGTTGAAGGACAATGCAGCGTATACTTTCGTAAACACAGAGTCAATTTGCGTAAAACATTATGTGCCCTATGCACTCGGACCCCAAGATCCCTCTGATCCTCCACACTGCGAAGAACCTACCCATTAATACTATATTCTGCCATCATACTTGACTGGTTAAAATGAACCACTTCACACTTATTTGCCACTTCTCAGCCCATTTTGCATCCTATCAATGTTCCGTTGTAACCTTTGACAACCTTCCACACTATCCACAACACACCCAACCTTTGCGTCATCAGCAAATTTACTAACCCAACCCTGCACTTCCTCATGCAGGTCATTTATAAAACTCACAAAGAGTAGGGGTTCCCAGAACAGATCACAGAGGCACAGCACTGGTCACCGGCCTCCACGCAGAATATGACCCGTCTACACTTTGCCTTCTGCGGGCAAGCCAGTTCTGAATACACAAAGTAATGTCCCCTTGGATCCCATGCCTTCTTACTTTCTCAATAAACCTTGCATGGGGTACTTTATCAAATGCCTTGCTAAAAACCATATGCACTATATCTGCCGTTCTACTTTAATCAATGTGCTTAGTCACATCCTCAGAAAATGGATGAGCTATTTTCTCACACTAATATAGCTACCGAGTCTCCTAAATGTCCCGTTTGTGTCAGCATCTTTCTCCAGTCCCAGTCACTTGCTGAGTTCGGCGTCATGCACTCGTGTTGTCTTCAATGCACTTTACGTTTTCATGCGATGAGAAGGTGAAATATTGTGAGCGACCTGAAGATACCTGAGCACCATACTTTAGAACAGGTTATATATCGAAAGTTTTATTTTATTTCATTTGGTGTCAAAGCATGCCTGAACGAGCCGCAGCCATCAGCAAACAACTTACTTAAAACAAGCACAATCACAGGACAATTTATAATGTCCGATTAATCTACAACCTAATACATGTTTGGACTCCGGGAGAAAACTGGAGCAGCTGGCGGAAACCTACGAGTACACGGCAAGGGCGTTCAAGCTTCTTACAGAGAACGCCAGAATAGAACTCCGAACTTTGCTGCCGAGCACCTCAGGTGCACCGGCGTGCTACCATAGTATCCCACTGGAAAATCCTGCTGAAGTTAAATTGGTAACGAAACTGTAAGTGTGGCACATGTAATATGATGTTATTTCGTACCACTACGTACTGTGATAGACGGGTAAATCCATATTTGTAATTATTCAAGCTGGTTCACTCGGTCGCAGCGTGGTTTAATTCCCTTTTGATTTCCGTCCATGCAGTAAACGTTCTGACGATTGTGGTTCTGTACCGGGGCAAATGCGTTCTCTCCACCTGGCTACCTGGTGGCCATGGCCGCGGCGGATCTTTCGGCCGTTGTCCTCGACGTGGTCCTGAATCAAATTCCGATCGTCTATTGACAACAGTTCAGCTTCATGCGCGCCGCCCGCGTTTATAACATACACGCCGTCCTGCTCTACGCTGCCACCGACTGTTCTGTCTGGTTTACTGTCACTTTCACTTTTGATCGATTCGTGTCCATTTGTTGTCAGGACTTGAGAACTAAACATTGCACGGAGCGAACGGCAGCTGTGGCTCTGGGGGCAGTGATGCAGCTGAGCTGCTTAAAAAAAGTCTTCTGGTATTTTATGTTCAGAGGCGAATACCTCCTGGATTACGTCCCCTGGTTTTGTAGAGAAAAAGACGTTGTTCTGGACTCATAAGTCTGGCTAATAATTGAATTCCTCCATAATCTCCTCACCCCCGTGGTTCCATTTTGTCTTATCTTGCTGCTCAATGCACTGACAACGAGACACTTTTTGGTGACTAGCCGAGCCCGAAGAAGATTGCGGGCCTGCACCACCGGGGAACACTTGAGAGACACGGAGCTGGAAAGCCGGAGGAAGTTCCCCGTTCTTTTGCTTGTTATATCGGGAAATTTCATCGTGTTATGGATAATTTATATACTATATAACATATGGGGTAGAATGTATGATCTGGGATACCGATCCTTGTTCCCACCTCTTTGTCTACAAGAGCTGGGCTTCATGCTGCAGCTCCTGAGTTGCTGCACCAATACGGCTCTTTACGCCGTGACTCAGAGTAAGTTCAGAGACCAGCTGAATGAGACAGTGAAACTCCCCTTCGCTTTCCTTCCAAACTTCCTTCCTTATGAAAGGAGATGCAGAATTTGCGTTATTGCGCTCACAAAATTCCGCAGCCGCTTTTGGTGTTGAACGACAGAATAAGATATTGGAGCAGAAGCACGAAATTCGTCCTATCAAGTCTGCTCTCGTATTCCATCGTGGCTAGTTTATTATCCCACTTAAACCCATTCCCCTACCTTTGATTATTTGAATAATCAAATACCTATCAACTTCCTCTTGAAATCTAAGCAGTGACCTGACCTCACAGCCCAGAATTCTAGATTCTAGGCCTTCATCAATCGGAAGAACTAAGTTAAAAAAAACCACCAGGTAATGTTGTGCACTCTTGGAGTGTTGTTTTCACTTATCGTCACCTCGCAATAGAAAGCATGTGAATGCTTTAGACAGGCTGCAGAGGAAACTTACCAAAATGCTGCCTGGATTATAGGACATGTGCTATGAGAAAAGAGCGAGCTGGGACCTCCTTTTTTATTTTTTTTTTTTTTGAACGAAGGACACGATTTCGTAGATACTTGTAAAATTCGAAGAGACATAAATAGATTAGACGGCAACGACTTTTTCTCCAAGGGTGGTAATGGATAGTACCAGAAAACATCCTTTTTAGATAAGTCGAGCACGTTAATGGGAGATATTAGAGGTTGTTTTGTTGTTATATTACACAGAGACTGGTAAGAGTATTGAATGCAATTGCAGGGGTCATATTAGAGTCTGGACATTCGGGACATTTAAAAGGTTCTTAGATCGGCGCATAAATGAAAGAAAATAGAGAGAAATAGCCCATATAGGGGGCGATGTTTACTTTGATCGTACAGAAGGTTAAATGTTTTCGCATAACATCATGGACGAATATCTCATTATGTGCTGTAGTGTTCTGTGTTCAGAGTTTTTTTTTTTGTATTTCTTAAGCATTCCTCACTTTCACCGCCAAGACCTTCTAAAACTTCCGCCGTATCTACGTGTTCACTGTGTTGGGCAGGAAGGCATGAACTTATCCTGTCTGCTCATTGAGTGCAACGAACGTCACTCTCCGGGGATTCCCATCTTCGCACCCAAGAATTCTCTCCTTCTATTAATAAGCATAACTTTTACTGAAGAATCCCATTGCCCGAACACGATCTGCATCTCCCATTTTTCAGCAGAACAACTGCTCCACAGAAACAGAGAAGAGTGCGTCATAAGGAGGGCGTTGATGGCGGACCTAAATGCAAGACACAGATACTGAAGTATAGGGAACAGGACGACGTTTATTGAGAAAGCAAGGGAAGTCGGGAGGAAACGACGCTGGACATTGGCACACAGGCCCTGGACGAGACTAGGATTCAGGGCCAGGGCTAGGACTAAGACTAGGAAAGTGGGACCAAGACAAGGAACTAAGAACTGGTGTCTAGGCTAGGTCTCCGAACCAGAGACTGGACAGGGACCCGAAACCTGGGTCTTTGAACAGTGAACGTGCTGACGGTTGCGATTCTGTCCAGGATAATGTGCGGTTTTTCTACAGCGACACACTCTACCTCGTATCCAAGACGTGTGGTTGCTGATCCTTGACGTGGTGTTGAATCAGATACGCATAGCTTATGTTCCTTTGGTTCACTGTCGCTTTTATCTTTGACCGATTTGTGCACATTTGTTGGCAGAATCTAATAGGTAAATATTGCACCAAGATAACGGCGTCTGTGGTTCTGGGGACAGTAATGGTTCTAAGCTGCTTAAATGTTTTCTAGTATTTTATGTTGAGAGGTGAATATCAACTGGGATATTATCCCTGTTTTTGTCTAAAAAGACCCGGTGTTCAGCAATCACCAGAGTGGGTAGCAACTGAATCTCTCCATAATCTCCTCACTCCGGCTATCCGTTTATGCCTTATCTTACTGATCAATGATTTGAAGACTAGACACACCATAGTCACCAGCTGAGCTCGAAGAAGCCTGCGTATCTCCAGCCCCTGGGAGAACCTGAGAGACACAGAGATGGAGAGCCGGAGGAAGTACCTTGATTGTTATATCGGGCACTTTCATCCTGTTGTAAGAAATTTATATGTTAAATAACACATGAGACCGAATATATGATTGCGGATACCAGTTCTCATTCCCACCCTATTAGATACAACTGAGCTTCATTCTCCAGCTTCTTAGCTGCTGCACCAACACTGCTCTTCACACCGTGACTCAAATTAAGTTTAGAGAGCAACTGAAGGAAACAGCGAATTTCCCATTAGCTCTTCTTGCAAAATCCATGACTTGACGAGAGGATTTGGCTCCAGCAAAAAATACATGGGAGCAGAATATGGGTTTTCAACCCATACAGGTGTTCCCACTTTCTATCTTATTATCTCGCATTACCGCAATTTCCTTCGTTCTCCACGTATCCTTTGAGTCCCTGACTAATTAAGAAGCAATCAGCCTCCACTTTAAATTTACCCAATGACCTGGCCTCCACACCCGAATGTGGCAAATAATTCAATAGATGTACTACTCGCAGGTTGAAGGAATTTCTCCTCGTTGCTATTCAAAATAGACATTTCTTTATTCTAAAGAGGCCCTACACTCACCCGCTATAGGAACTACCCAACCCACGTCTATTCTTTTATTGCTCAACAGCTTTTAACGAGAGCACCCTCTCCCCATTCGACTAAATGTCTCCCAGCACAGGCGCAGAGGCATGAAACATTTGCTTTCGTTAAGCATTTCATTCTCGAAATTATTCTGGTGAACATCCACTGGAACCTCTCCAAAGGCAGCATATCTCAGATAAAGGGTCCCTATCTGCTCACAATACTCCAGTTGCGGTCTGTGCAATGCGTCCTAAAGCCTCTGCATTAGGTCGTTCTATTCTTTTAATTTCGAGTTCTCTTGAAATGAATGTCGACTTTAAGTATGCCACCGATTCAGCCTGCAGGTTAGCCTTTACGGAGCCCTGCAAAAAGTTCCCCAAGTTCCTTTGCACCTGGAATCTTATATTTTCTTCCCATTTCGAAATAGTCTACGCGTTTATTCCTTATGTGCTAAATTTTCTTGCTACAGGACCTTAGGTTTATCACTAACCCCGTGCTTGGAAATTTGCAAAAATTTTGATTCACTACCCGTTTGAAGAGCAATAAAATTTCACCGTCAGGCCACTTTATTAGCTACTCTTGTACCATTGCTTGCTAATTGAAACATCTCATCGAGCAATCATATGGATCAATCAATACCTAAAAGCATGCAGGAATGGTTAAGAATTACAGTTGTTGTTCAGACCAAAAATCAGAATGAGTAAGAAGTGCGATTGTAATGACTTTGACGCAGAATAATCATTAGAGACAGACGAAGTGCTTTGAGACTCAGGCACTGCTCCACACCCAGTATTTTCAATAAAGCATCATTAGATTTAACAGTGTATTGTGCGACATAAAGCAAATTTAAAATAACATCTATGGCGCAGTTATGTGGGCGAAATGGCATTTTTAATGACTGCGGTCAGAGGAAATCGGTCATCTGGTTCAAGTTGACAGCACGACTTCAGAAACTCAAGTAACCACGTGTTACAAGCTCCTGTTCAGCTGTTCAAGCAGCACTCCTGTACGAAGATCAAGTCTGATCCTGAAGTGGATGGTCAGCAGCAACACAATATTACGAACAAGCACTTCGTATACACCTAAAAGTTGTAGAATCTACCTAATAAAGTGTCCACTGAGTACGTTGTTGTTCGCAACGGACTACCGTTCCAGTAGTTCCTGCGGCAGATACTATATAGAATCTAAGCATCCCACTGAGTTTGGCGTAATCTGAGGGCGGAAGCCATGTAGCAGCAGGAAACCATTAGGTCGGCAGGGGACGGTATGATTCCGGTGGGCATTCTGCATCAGGCGTGTAATCTCTGTGCGGAAACGCTGCAACTGTGAGTTTGGAAAGAAGGAGAGTGAGACGGGGAGTGATGCAGAGAGGGAGGGGTGAAGAAGCGAATGCGGGTCAGGGGCCAGACGTCGAGCAGTTTTTGCAGAGCAAGAGGTGGAAATGCAGAAATCTGAGGGTGTGCAGATGGAGATGGAGAAGAGTGGGATTCAAGGGAGAGGACACTCGGTGCCGAGAAAGTGCTAGCTGGGTTGTGAGAAAGGAAGGTGTGGTCGTCAGAGATGTGAGAAGGGATGGAGAGGACAGGTGGTGAGGGAAAGAGAGAGAGAGATGACAGGACAGAATAAGAAAAATGGGAGGGGACGCAATGGGTGGGGTGGGAGGAAAAAAAAGTGCGAGAGGGACGAGTTGATGTGGTTTGGGAATGTAATTGAGAGGACAGAATGGCCGTGGTGGAGTTGCCGTGAAGAATGTGCGAGGCGAGCTACCGATGGTGCTACCGAGCTGGAGGGGATGCCAGGTGAGGTTAGAGAAAATGGAGGAGTGGCCGGTGTGCGGTAGTGAGGGGAGAGAGAAAGGCTTGAAAACAATTTTAAATTTGATAGTAAAAGTTTTTTCAAGTATGTAAAAAATAAAAGAGAGATGAGAGTGGATATAGGACAGCTAGAACATGAGGCCGGAGAAACAATAACGTGAGACAAGGAGATGACAGATTTTCTAAATAGTAGTTTGCATTAGTAATTTATTGAGGAATACACTGGCATATACCGGATTTTGAAAGGTGTGAAGGAAGAGTGGAGCTCCTATTAGGTGCTCAAAAAGTTGAAAGTCCTCAGTCTACTGAAACCGCCAGGACCAGATGAACAACATCGTGGTGTTCTGAAACGGGTGGCAGTTTGGAATTAAACCATAGAGCAGTTAGCATGGCGTTAGTAGCTGGGACGATTTTGCTGTCAATTGTGAAGGATGAGGTTATTGAGAACTTGGTGACACAGACATGATAGGAGAAAGACAGCATGGCTTCCTTAATGAAAACCTTGTCTGTCGAACCTGCGGGAATTCTTGGAGGGGTTTACACGTAGCATAGATAAAGGCGGTGTAGTGGATGTTGTATATTTGGACTTTCGTAAGGGTTTTAACTACGCCACGCACATTAGGCTCCTTACCATGTTAAGAGCTTACGTTATTAGAGGAAAGTTACTGGCATGGTTAAAGCATTAGCTGATTGGTAGGAAGCAACGAGTGGGAATGGAAGGATCTCTTTCGTGTGCTGCCAGTACCTAATGGTGTTCCACAGGCGTCGGTGTAGAGAACACCTCTGTTTATGCTGTATGTCAATCATTTAGATGATGGAATAGGTGGCTTTGCTGTCATGTTTGTGGAAGATAGGAAGGTTGGAGGAGGAGTGGGTAGTGTTGAGGATACAGGCAGGATGCAAAAGGACAGATAGATTAGTAGAATATGCAACAGAGTGGCAGATGGAATACAAAGTTGGAAAATATGTGCTTATGTACTTTGTTTGTAGAACTAAATGTGCAGACTATGTTTTAAACGGGAGAAAATCTAAAACATCAGAGATGTAAGGGGACTTGTGAGTCCTTACTGTGAGGTAGGCAAATGCAATATTAGAATTCATTTCAAGAGGTCTCAAATGTAAGAGCAGGGATGTGATGCCGAGGCTTCATAAGGCACTGGTGAGGCCTTACCTTGCAATTGTAACCGGTTTTGGGCCCCTAATGTCAGAACCAATGTGTTGGCATTGGAGAGGATTCAGAGTCGGCTTAAAAGAATGAGCCAGGGAATGAAAGGGTTATCATGCTAGAATGTTTGATATCTCTGCTTCTCTACTCGCTGGAATTTATTGCTAATTTGATTGCTAATTTGTTCGTTTCGGCACAACGTTTTGGGTCGAAAGACTTGTTCCCGAGCTGCACTGCCGAATGACATTCGGTATTGTGTGTGTGTGTTTGTGTGTGTGTGTGTGTGTGTGTGTGTGTGTGTGTGTGTGTGTGTGTGTGTGTGTGTGTGTGTGTGTGTGTGTGTGTGTGTGTGTGTGTGTGTGTGTGTGTGTGCGTTTCTCCGTGCTATGCGTGTGTTTCAGCAGTGCGGACTCACCATTTATCCATCAGCCTCTGTGCGATTTGGAGAAAGTTACTGAGGTGCTTACCTTTAAACAGGATGTCTCCTGAGATGCTGCTTTATCCCGCAGGAAGACAACAATTCCAGGGACAAAGTCACTCTTTCTAAACACGAACCCTTCCTCAATGGCCTGTGTAGCCCTGCGAGAGGTACACAATACTATTGCAATAAATGCCCGGAAATGCTGAAAATACGCAGTGGTCGGGCAGCGTCTCAGGTAACCGATTTAGCTTTCATGAAGTATATCGAGACCGATTACACGAAGCGGGGAAACGTAGAATTATCCGAAGGCCTCGTGCAGAAAGAATTTAATTTGTGTCAGTAAATGGTGATATATTCAGGCGGCCTAATAGTGGTAGAGCGGGCAGCAGGAATGGTTAGGATGTGGGGTTTCTTACAGAACGAAGCCGCCCCTCCTCTCTGCAATCTGATCTGGCCAGGAGGAAAAATAAACTGAACATATGTAAACTATCCTTGGCGTTAACCTTCGGGGTGCCTAAGTGTGACTTGAGTGGCAGCAGAACTCTCAATAGATACGATGAAATATTCTCGTTTTAGTCTGTTCCAGCTAAAAAGCACAACTGCTTCCAAGTTAATACAGTCAACAAAGATGTTTTAATGTGTTTAAACGAATTATCGCCGCTTAAAACTGACGGAAACAATACTGAATTAAAACCTGTGTAGATCAGTGTGTGCCTACAAAGATTTACTGTACATTCCCAATGCAAAAGCCGTGGATGAACCAGGAGGCACGTCGTCGTCTGTGACATTCAAGTCTTGCGACCCAGGCCTATAGCAGAAAACCACGTATGATTTTTGGAGGGTTATTAAAAAGGCGAAGAGACAAATTCGAACGAGGTTGGAGACGACATCGGATGTACATCAACTCCGGCGCGGTTTTCAAGACGTTACTTCCTACAAAGCGAAACACAAAAGCGTGCATGGTAGCGATGTTTGACTACCAGATGAACGCAACGCCTTCTATGCCAGCTTTGAAAAGGAGAATACAACTACAGCTGTGAAGATCCCTGCTGCACCGGATGACCATGTGATCTTTGTCTCAGTGGCCGATGTCGGGTTGTCTTTAAAGAGAGTGAACCGTCACAAGGCAGAAGGTCCCGATGGAGTACCTGGTAAGGTTCTGAAAACTTGTCCCATCCAACTGTCGGGAGTATTCAAGGACATTTTCAACCTCTCACTGCTACGGGCTGAAGTTTCCCGAAAAGTTGCTTCGAAAAGGCAACTATTATACCGATGCCTAAGAAGAATAATCTGAGCAGCCTTAATGACTATAGCCCGGTAGCACTCACATCGACAGTGATGAAATGCTTTGAGAAGTTGGTCATGAGTAGACTGAACTCCTGCCTCAGCAAGGATCTGGACCTATTGCAATTTGCCTATTGCCACAATAGGTAGATGCAATTTAAATGTCTCTTCACACAGCTTCAGACCACCTGGATAAAACAAGCACCTATGTCAGGATTCCGTTCATCGACCATAGCTCAGCATTTAATAGCAATTCTGATTGAGAAGTTGCAGACCCTAGGCCCCTGTACCTCCTTCGGCAATTGGATCCTCGACATCCTAACCGGAAGACCACAATCTGTGCAGATTGGCGATAACATCTCCTCCCCGCTGACGATCAACTTTGCTGCACCTCAGGGGTGTGTGCATAGCCCACTGCTCGACTCTGTATATACCCATGATTGCTTGGCTAGGCAGAGATCAAATACCTCTTATAAATTTGCTGAAGACATAACCATTGTTGGTATAATCTGAGATGGTGACGACAGGCCATAGAGGAGCGAGATAAGCCAACTGGTGATATGCCACTATTTAGGGCCTCCAGCACCCAGGGCATTCCCTTTTCTCACTATTATCATTAGGGAGGAGGTACAGAAACCTGAAATCATACACTCAGCGATTCAGGAGCAGCTTCTTCCCCTCTACCATCCGATTCCTGAATGGATATTGAACCCTGGGACACGACCTCACTCTTTTTAATATATATTATTTCTCTTTTTACGCGATTTTTAATATTTTCAATATACGTATACCATAATTGATTTGCTTATTTATTTATTGTTATTATATTTCGTTTTATTTCTTATATATTATGCATTGTATTGAACTGCTGCAGCTAAGTTGCCAAATTTAACGACACATGCTGGTGATATTAAACCTATTTCGGATTCTGGGTCTGATTCTGATTCATTAATATTTTTCCCGCCGCCATTCCATTATCCGAAGAGGACTGATGGTTTTGGCACTTTGACCACAGATAGACATAATGCTCAGCTGATTTGAGAAGCGGCAGATGGCGTTCAATGCGGAAAATTGCGAAGTAATAGACTTCAGGAGGTCCAAATTACAAGGATATTGGAGGATTTTTGGCTATGGGGAAGAACAGCGGGAGTCTTTGATCCCTCAAAGTGATTTCGTAGAGGAATAAAATTAGAAGAGGACTGTCAAAGCAGTTAAATTCAAGGGCGACTATGGCTAATACAAAAAGGCATTCTTCTTAGATGAGTGGAGAAATTTAATGGGAGATATGAGAAGTTGTTTTATTGTTTTATTACAAAGAGAATGGTAAGAGTCTTAAATATAATTGCATGGGTCATACTAGAGGCTGGTACTTAAGAATTTTAGATCAGCACATTAAGGAAAGAAAATGAGGGCATAGCCCATGTAGGAGGCGATGTTTACATTGATCGTCAGGAAGGTTAAATGTGTTCGCACAGCATTGTGGACGAATGTCTTGTTCTGTGCTGTACTGCCCTGTGTTCAATGTTTTATCTTTATGTCGCAAGCAGTCCTCACCTTCACCTGGTAAAATCTACACCATATTGTGCTGTTGACCGTGTTGGGCAAGAAAGTGTTAACTTATTCCGTCTGCCTATTGAGTGTAACAAATGTCACTCTCTCTGGAATCTGATCTTCACTCCAAAGAATTCTCTGCTTCTATTAATACGGCATAACTTCAAGTGAATTGGCCCATTGCCCGAAGACACAAACAACTGTTCCACAAAAGCGGAGAAGAGCATTGGAATCTTGAACTGGAGGCAATTACAGTGCGATGGAAAGAAATATATTCTGGACGTTTGAATATGTATTTTCAAATTATTATTGGTTGTCACTAGGTGATCGGATCTGTTATGCTCTCCGGACCATAAACCCCGTTTATTATCCAATGCTGGCTGCATTTGCTGTTCCTGGTAAGCCTTCCATTAACTGTTAAGTCTGCACTGCATTATAATTTCTCGAACCCAGCCGCCGCGATTTGTTTTAATCCTGACACGTTTCTAGCCGCACATCGTCGAAAGTGGCCTCTGCTTACTCTCTGCGACTACACTGCATTTTGAAAAGTATGGTGTTTCTGTTTTTTTTCTTTTTCTCCACGTCATTGTATGCAATCGTCAACTCCAACGTTTTGTGAACTTCTACCGTCCCAGTCCACTTCTTTTTCAATATCATGCTGCATGTTCCTTCTCTCGGCTTTCTCTCTCTGTTTTCAATTGTGCTCTATGTGTTTAAGAATAATATTCACTGAAGACAGTGCAATGCTTGGAGCATCAAATTTTGTGCGCTATTCGCAAGACACCATATCAACAGCTTTCTCAATATCAATTCCACATCAGCATTAAATCCCAGACTTTCAACTCTTTCAACCCCTTTCGTTTCAATATCACATTCTGCTTGAAAACGCTTCCCTGAAGACTTCTGGAGTGCGGAATTAATCAATAGAAGCCGTCAGGGTAAAAGAAAAGCTGCTGGTCTGCATTGCCACGATAATGATAGTTCAGTAAAAAAAAAGTATTTGGTTGTTTAATCACAGAGACTGCCTCCCTTATTAAGGGTATTAAGGGTAAGAACTCCCATGTGTCAGGACATCAAGAGTTTCGGTACAAAAACTCTACGCTACCGTGGCACCATCCTGGTATATCCCAATCTAGACGCTTCGTTTGAATGACTGCATGGAATTAAGAGGGATTAAAATCAGCCATAATGGAACGATGGAGCAGACTCGATGAGCTGAAGGGCATCGTTCAACTCTCAGCTCTCATGGACCGAGGGAAATGATTGAAGCGGATACAATACTGTTTGGAGGCTGCTTCAATAACATTATGAAACAAAGAACGGTGCAGCACTGTCGAGACACTTCGGATCAATACCGTGACCGATAAACAATCTCGTATCTCCTCCCGACAAAGCACAAAACGCACTGTTTTTTTGTGACTCACGTCTATGTCTACCTGAGAGTCGCTTAAACGTCCTTTCTGTTTCAGCGTCTCTCACTAACCCTAGTCACTTGCTGATGTCGGTATCGTGACTACAAATGAAACATTGCTCGTGTGGTCTTTTTCGCATTTTACATTCCTTTTGCTATAAGAAGATGAACTAATTAGCACAACCCGCAGAAATCTGTAATATACCTTTAATAGATATATTTCCATATATTGTCTATCATTTCATTATAATAGATCCGTATCACATGGTATTGCGATTTATTTACCTTATATTATTAAATTTGGATGTTCAGCATGGCTCAGCAGTAGTTTACTTACACTAGCCTGCTAATTGGTAGGTGTTGGGACTGTGAGAGGAAACGGGAGCATCTGGTAGAAACCCACCTGTTCATGAGGAAAAAGTAGAAAATTCTGTCAGAGGACGATGGAACAGAATCCGGATCTGACGCCTCCAGCGTCTTGCTGAACGCTACGCTACTGTGGCGTCCGCCGAGTAAATCCCGCTCGAAGTTAAATTGCTATCGAGACAGTAAGTATGACAACTTTTTGGTTTCGCTCTCCTCTCATAAACCTGTAAATCCACATTAGCAATTGATCAAGCTGGTAATGCCGGTGGCAGCGTGAAGATTAATTTTCCCGTTGTTTTCTGTCCACACAGTGAACGTGCTGACGATTGTGGTTCTGTCCAGAGGAAAGTGCGGTCTCTCAGCCAGCGTCACGCACTACCTCGTGTCCATGGCAGCGGCGGATCTGTTGGTTGTTATCCTCGACGTGGTCCTGAATCAGGTACCCATCGCTTATCGGGAGCAGTTCAGCTTCCTGAACGCCGTCCATGTCTATAACATTCACGCGGTCCTGCTTTACGCCGCCACCGACTGTTCCGTCTGGTTCACTGTCGCTTTCACCTTTGATCGATTCGTGCACATTTGTTGTCAGAAACTAATCAGCAAATATTGTACCAGGAGAACGGCGGCTGTGGTTCTGGGGACAGTGATGGTGCTCAGCTGCTTAAATATTTTCTGGTATTTTATGTTGAAAGGTGAATACCACTTTGGTTATTATCCTTGGTTTTGTCTGGAGAGACCCGGTATTTTGCAGTCACCAGTCTGGGCAGCAATTGAATTCCTCCATTATATCTTCACACCGACAGTTCCATTTTGTCTTATCTTGCTGCTCAATGCCTTGACGACCAGACACGTCTTAGTGTCTAGCAGGGCTCGAAGAAGACTGCGTGTCTCCAGCACCGGGGAGAAAGTGAGAGATACAGAGATGGAGAGCCGGAGGAAGTCCCTCGCTCTACTGATTGCTATATCGGGCAATTTCGTCCTGTTATGGGGACTTTATGTGATATACAACATATGGGGCAGAATGATTGATCTAGGATGCCTATCCTCAGCCCCACATCTTTTTCTTCAAGAGCTAGGTTTCATGCTCCAGCTGCTGAGCTGCGGAACCAACACGGCTCTTTACGCCGTGACTCAGACAAAGTTCAGAGAACAGTTAAAGGAGATGGTGAAATTCCCCTTCACTCTCTTTGCAAAGTCCCTTGCATGACGAGAGAAGATGGGGAATTTGCGTTCTAAAATTCCACCGAGACTGGTGGCCTCCAACAACACTGGAGCAGAATGTGGGTTTACGGCCTATCGACGTGTTCAGCCTTTCAATCTTATTATGCCCCTTAACCCCATTCTCCTGCTTCCTCCACTGAGCCTTTGACTTCCTGACTAATCAAGAAGAAATCGACCTCTGCTTCAAATTTACCCAATAATCTGGCCTCCACAGCCGACTGTAGCAGAGAATTCTACAGATTTACTACCGCGAGAGGTTACTCCTCATTACTGTCCTTCATAGATGTTGTTTTATTCTCAAGCCGTATACTGTGGTCCTACACTGACCGGATATTGGAAACACACTCTGCACATATAATCCTTCAATATTCGATCGGATTCAATTGAACCCCACCCCCTCCCGACCCACTAACATTTTATTCTCATGCTGTGTACCCTGGTCCTAAATTCACCCGTTCTAGGAAACATCCTCGCCGTGTTCATTCTTTCAATATTTGATTAGTTTCAACCGGATTCCCCCTCATTTTTCTAAATGCCTTCAAGTACAGGCCCAGAGACATGAAGCACTTCTCATGCATTAGCCAGTTCATTCGCGGAATTATTCTTCTGAAACTCCGCCTGACCCTCTCCAATGCCAATACATCTTAAATAAAGGTCCACAGCTCCTCGGAACATTCCAGCTGAGGTGCGATAAATGCGTCCCGAACCTACATCCTCGTGTTATTTTATTTTAGAGTACTCTCGAAATGAAAGCGAGCATTGCGTTTGCCTCCGATCCAGCCTGCAAGTTAACCTTTATTGATCCTGCGCGAAGTTTCCCAAATCCCTTTGCACTTTGATGTGTGAACTTTCTCCCCAATTAGAAATAGTTTACACCTTTAATCCATACGTTCCTTCAGACCGCTGACGGAAAACGGGAGCCAAATTTTCCTGCTACATGACCTCACGTCACTGATTTTATCTTTACTCCTTGCCTGGAAATTTGCAAAAAAAATTAAAAAATAAATTAAATACCTGCTTGAAGAGCAATAGAAGTTCAAAATCCGGTTGCTTTATTAGCTACTCATATACAGCTACTCGTTAATGGAAGTATCGCATCAGGCAATCAGTTCCCAGCAACTCAATACATAAAAGCATGCAGACAGGATAAAAGATTTACTTGTTGCTCAGATCAGACATCAAAATGAGGAAAATGTGTCATCTATGTTACCGTGGAATATTCGTTAGAGACAAACGATGTACTTCGAGTATCTCAGGAACTGCTGAACACATAATATTTTCACATACAACAGTCTCTGGAGTATTGTGCGTAAAGCAAACATAAAATGACATTCAGCGAGCGCGCGTATGTGGGCGATAAGGCAATGTTAAATTTGGAGGTCACTGGAAAATGGCCATCTGGTTCAAGCAGATAGGAAAGCGACCGTAACTCAAGTAACCACGCGTTACAACAATCGTGTGCAGAACAGCATCTCTGGACGCAGAACAACTCTGATCTTGAAGTAAGTGGTCTGCAGCAGCAAATCATGGTCGTGCACGTTCTAGCCACTTAATATTTGCAGGAAGTATCTAATAATTTGGACATTTGGAGTGCTTTGGTGTTTCCGACAGAAGTCCTCCGTGATTTGAAGCAGCGCATTTAGTTTGGCGTAATCTGGGTGTGACCAGTTGCTGAGGACACACACCAGGCCGATAAATGTCTCCATCTGGATCTGTCTATCCAGCAGCAGTAGGACATTGGTTCGGCCGTGGAAAGGGTTGATTCTGGTGGGCATTCGGCATCAGGCGGGTCAGCTCCGTGCGGTAACGCTGGAATTGTGAGGCCGGAGAAAAGAAGTGTGATACGGGGAGTGGTGCAGCGAGGAAAAGGTGATGGGATGAATAGGGATCAGGGAAAGGGGTCGAGCAGCCTTGGGGAGCAAGAAATTGAAATGGAGAACGAAGTTGGTGTGGGGATGTGAATGGCCCTCCCCGGGATGGAGAATGGTAGGCTGGACGGGAGCGAACACCGGTGAGGAGAGAGCTTGGTTGTGAGAAAGGAATGTGCGGCCGTCAGAGTTGTGAGAAGGGAAGGAAAGGATAGGGGTGGATGGTCTTGAGCGGATTGGAGGAGAGAGATGGGAGGGGACGCCGGGTGGTGAGTGCGAGAAAGACGCGTTCCTCAGAGTTGTGGTCGTACTTCAGAGGTCGGAATGGCTGTGGTGAGGAGGGGAGAAGAGGGTAAGAGGCCGAGGTTTGGAGAGAGCGGTAGGCAGCTGATGAGGGGGTAGGGAAAATGGAGGAATGGCCGATGTGGGATAGTGATTGGAGAGAGTAGGACAGGTGCAGGAGAGTGGATAAGCCGGTGGAAGGTTGTGTGTAGAGGGTAATGTGGGAGTAGTGATGGGCTGTAGGAAGTAGTGCAGGATTTAAAATACATGCAGGAAAGCGGGATGGAGATTGACCGGAGGTGAAAAGGAGTGAAATCAGAGGAGAGAGTTGAAAAGAGAAATAGGTTAAAATAAATAAAGTTGTGGAAAGACAGCGCTAGAGAGGGGGTGGGGGAGAGCGACAAGCTGAGTGTGGAGAGGTAAAAGATTGAAAGCTGGAGAGAAGGCTGGGAGATGGAATGCTGCGGCGAGAGGGGCGCTCTGACTAAGGACTGCTAGAGTGAGTGGTGTAAACTGAGGACTGTTATTAACGTAGCGTATTTGAGAGAGTCTAGATGTTACATTGAGTGGTGGTGTTGTGTGCAGCAACGCGTTACAACATTGGTGAGCAGAATAGCGTCTCCGAACGCATAACACGTCCAACCTTGAAGTAAATGAGCACCATCAGCAGATGACCACGAGCATACACTATATGACCAATTTATTGGGGTACAGGATGCAACGAGTACGGTGACTACTGTGTATATACTGAGCATAAGTTTCTTGATGTTTAAACTAGTTCAGGATTTAGAGGTCGGCCGGGATTGACAGAGCTCACCTCTCTGCTCAGCTTCTATGCAACTTCTCTTCATCGTCGGTGAAGAAGGTTACGATGCAAAACCACGATGTTAGCGTGGCCTTCGACAGGAAAATCCAGTTTGACTGTACAATTCTATCAATCTATAAATCTGACACATATACAACGGTCTTTTTTATATCACTGCATGGAGATAAGCGGACCAATAAATCAGCCATGATGGAATGTCGGAGAAAGCTCCTTTGAACAAACGGCTTAATCCTTCTCACAACTCTTAAGGAACGAGTTGTCGGAGGAAGTGATTGCCAGCAGATACAATAGGATATAGAAAAATACAACGATGCAGCGGTGCAGAGGCCGTTGAGCCCACGACGTAATGCCGACCAATATCAGTTCTTGCATCTCCTTCCTGCAGAGCTCATATCACTGTTCTCTATCTCCGTAACGTGCCTATCTAAGGGTCTCTTGAATGTCTCTTTTATATCATCATAAATCACCAAACCTAATCACTTGCTGAATCCGGTATCATGCACCCCGATTTAAATGTTGCTCGTGTTGTCTTCATTCCCTTTTACACTCCTTAGGCCATGCGAAGATGACTTGTTTTGCACAACCCGCAGACACCTAAGCACGATAACATATTATATAGCACGTCATACCGATTTATTAATTTTATTTTATTTAGTAATATAGCATGGCCATAGAGCCACACCGCCCAGCAACACACTCATTTCACCCTAGCCTAATCACAGGACAATTTACAATGCCCAACTAGCCTACTCACCATTCCTTCTCTTGGTTCACACATTCACGAGGTGAACGACCAACCTTACAGAGGACGCCGGAATAAAACACCGAATAAAACGGAATAAAACTCGAGGGCCCTGCCTACTGCAACACTACCGTAGTGTTGTGCTGGTAGATCCCGCTGGAAGTTATATTTCTATCAGGTCTATTAACACGACACACGCAGTACGGTTTTTCAGGATCACTATCTACTTGGATAGACCTGTAAATCCAGACTAGTAACTGATCAACATGGCAATCTCGGTCGCAGCGTGAAGAATTTTTTTTTATTGTTTTCCGACCCCACTGTGAACGCGTTTGACAATTGTGCTTTGTTCCGGGCAAAATCTGGTCTCTCCAGCAACGTCACGCTCCACCTACTGGTCATGACAGTGGCTGATCTATTGGTCGATGTCCTTGACGTGGTCCTGTAGTAGATATCCTCAGCTGATAAGGGCCTTTCTGCTTCCTGCAAGCCGTCCATGTGTGTACCATCCATGCTGTCCTGCTCTACACTGCTACCGACTGTTCTTTTTGGTACACTGTTGCTTTCACCTTGATCGATTCATGTCCATTTGTTGTCAGAAGCACTGAGCTAAATATTGCACCGGGAGAACGGCGGCTCTGGCCCTGTGGACAGTGATGGTGCTGATTTTCTTAACAAACTGCTTTCTGGTATTTTGTGTTCAGAGATTAATATCCGCTGCAGTATTACCCCTGGGCTTGTAGAGAAAGAGGTGGTGTTTTGGAGCTACCAGACTGGTTAGCAATTTAATTCTTTCATTATGTCCTCACTCCGCGAATCCCATTTTGTCTTATCTTGCTGCTCAATGTCATGACGACCAGACAGGACTTAGTGAGCAGCAGATCCCAGAAGAAGACTCAGGGTCTCGAACACTGGAGATGGACCCAGAGATGGATAGACGGTGGAAGTCACTTGCACTACTACTTGTCCAATTGGGCATCTTTAGGCTTTTGTAGGAAATTCATGTGAGTCAGAATATGATCTTTGATAGCTATCCTCATTCCCACCTGAATTTTGGCCAGACATCGGCATCGTGTTATAGCTCCAGAGCTGCAACAACACGGCTCTTTAACGCAGACGACAGTTAGAGAGCAGCTGAAGGCGAAAGCGAAATTCCCATTCGCTCTCCTTATACAATACCTTCCATGACAAGGAGAGATGCATAATTTGCGTTGTGCCACTCCCAATATCCAGCGTGGGCTTAAGGCCTGGGAAAACACCAGAGAAAGAAGAGCAGAATTAAGTCAATCAGCCCATCAAATATGCTCCGCTACTGGCTAACTCATTGTCCCCCTTAACCCTATCCAACTGCTTTTTCTCCGTATGGTTTGACCCGCTGAATAATCAATAAACTGTCAACCTCCGTTTTAAATGTATCCAATAACTACGCAGTGGAGCCGACTGTGGCAATGAACTCCATGGATTCGCTACCTGCTGGCTAAACAAATTCTTTCTCATCTTTGTTCTAAATAGACTCCCCGTTATTCTGTTGTACTCATTGCTCCTAGATTATGCCGGTATTGGAAGTATCCTCTCCAACTCCACTCTATCTCGGCCTTTAAAATACGATAGGTTTCAATTGACCCTCTGAATATCCAACAACGCCTCCCCCATTCTTCGAACCGGCCCAAATCTCTCAAACGCTTTTCATTTTAACCGTTTTATTTGTAGCATTATTCTCTTGAGCTTTCCCTGGACCCTTTCCAAAGCCAGCTCGTCTTTTCGTAGATACGTTGCCCCAAATGGCTTGCGACGTTCTAAGTACGGTCTGGCCAGTGCGCCCTAAAGCCTCTATATTACATCCTTTCATTATTTTATATTCAATAGACAATAGACAATAGGTGCAGGGAGTAGGCCATTCGGCCCTTCAAGCCACCACCGCCATTCAATGTGATCATAGCTGATCATCTACAATCAGTACCCCGTTCCTGCCTTCTCCCTAAATCCATTGACTCTGCTATCTTTAAGAGTTCTATCTAATTCTTTTTTGAAAGCATCCAGAGAATTGGCCTTCACTGCCTTCTGAGACAGAGCTTTCCAGAGATCCACAACTCTCTGGGTGAAAATTTTTTCCTCAACTCTGTTGTAAATGGCCTACCCCTTATTCTACAACTCTCTGGGTGAAAATTTTTTCCTCAACTCTGTTGTAAATGGCCTACCCCTTATTCTTAAACTGTGGCCTCTGGTTCTGGACTCCAATAACATCTGGAACATGTTTCCTCCCTCTAGCGTGACCAATCCCTTAATAGTCTTATATGTTTCCATCAGATCCCTTCTCATCCTTCTAAATTCCAGTGTATAAAAGTGCAGTCGCTCCAATCTTTCAACATATGGCAGTCCCACCATCCCAGGAATCAGCCTCGTTATCCTACGCTGCACTCCCTCAATAGCAAGAGTGTCCTTCCTCAAATTTGGAGACCACAACTGAGCACAATTCTCCACGTTTGGTCTCACCAGGGCCCTGTACAACTGCAGAAGGGCCTCTTTGCTCTTATACTCAACTTCCCTTGTTCTGAAGGCTAACATGCAATTAGCATTATTCACTGCCTGCTGTATCTGCACGCTTACTTTCAGCGACTGATGAACAAGGACACCTAGACCTCGTTGTACTTCCCCTTTTCCTAACTTGACTCCATTCAGATAGTAATACGCCTTCCTATTCTTGCCACCAAAGTGGATAACCTTACATTTATCCACATGAAACTGCATTTGCCATGCATTTGCCCACACACCCAACCAGTCCATTTCACCCTGCATTCTCCTAACATCCTCCTCATATTTCACACTACCACTCAGCTTCGTGTCATCTACAAATTTGCTAATGTTACTTTTAATCCCTTCATATAAATCATTAATGTATATTGGAAATAGCTGCGGTCCCAGAACCGAGCCTTGCAGTACACCACTAATCACTGCCTGCCATTCTGAAAAGGACCCGTTAATCCCTACCCTTTCTTTCCCGTCTGCCAACCAATTTTCTATCCGTGATAGTACCCTACCCCCAAACCCATGTGCTCTAATCGACTCTTCTCGCCACCAATATTCACATCGTGCTTGCTAAGTCCAGCCCGAGTCCTCCCAAGTCCCACTGCCGCTCAGATCTATAAATGTTTCCCTGTTTAGTAATTACTCTACATCGTTATTCTGTAAGTTTCTTGAAACTCCTAGCAGGTGACGTAAAACTGGTGCGGACCAGAGGAATACGGCTGGTCAGTTAAACCAAGCATCGTTCCCCAAACCATATCCCTTAATAAAGCACACTTAAATAATCCGCCAAATATTTCCAGATAGGAGACCTTAGGTCCAGAAATTTATCTTTCATTCCGTACTTGGGAATTTGCAAGATTTTAATTAAATACACGATTGAATACATCTTCGCCGTCTGGCCACTTCATTAGCTATTTCTGTATTTGCCTTTTAAAACAGATCACTCGGCAATAACTCAACGCATAAAGGCATGCAGACATGTCCAAGAGGTCCAGATCTTTTTCAGACCTAACATCAGAATGGGGAAAATGTGATCTAAAGGACACTGAACGGAGAAGAATTTTAGTGCCAGATGGCGTTGTTGAGTACTTCAGAAACTGCCGATCTCTTGGGATTTACAAGCATTAACAGTTTCTCGAGCTTACTGTGAATAATGCGATGAAGAAAATCGTCGGGAGAGCGAAGAGTATGTGCGCCAAAAGGCTTTGTAACTGAAAGTGCTCAGAGAAGAGAGGCCGGACTGGTTCAAGCTAACAGGAAGGCAAAGGTGTTTGGCCTAATCCAATGTGACCAGACTAGAGGGCAGATATCAGGCCGAGAAATGTCTCTATTTGGATCGATTTCTCCAGCGGCAGAGGGCACTGTATCGGCTAGGGGCTAGGGGTTGATTCCGGTGGGCAGTCTGTACCAGTTAGGTAGGCTCTGTGTGGAAACGCTGCATCTGTTTCTGGAAGTTGATGCTGGGTGAGGGGAAAGGAAGAGACTGGTAGTTGGGTTAATGATGAGAAAGGAAGATGTTGTTGTCAGAGATGAGAAAGGAGAATTCATCAGTGGTGTACAGAGGAGCGTCTCTGAGCGTACAACACGTCGAAACAAAGTAGATGGGAGACAGCACCAATGCTCAGGAGCATATACCCGTCGGCCATTTTATTAGGTCCAGGAGGTAACTGAGTGTAAAATGACCATATGATTCTTTACGTATTTTAAAGCGAATCGGCATTACGAGGTAGATTTGGATTGACATAGCTTACTGCTTTTCTCACACTGTGCGCAAGTTTCGCTCTGTTCTCTCAGCCCACCAGCTCGCTCCCATCGTGCTTTCGCCTGTAACAGCCCTCTCATCTCTGCTTCTCTGCGCCTCCCATAGACATTGGCTATCATCCACCTCCCCTCTCTCCTTTCGATTCTCTCCCTATCCGCTTCCACCATTCTCTGGGCACTCCACTCTGCCACATCTACACATTCTCGCCCTCCTATCCTCCTCTGAACCACCAAATCATCCTCCCATTCCGCAGTCGTCCCTCCACCCTTACGAAAGATTTCCACCTCCCTGGCACATTGCTTATTACCATTCAATATCCCTCTGTCACTCACCTCCTTCTCTTCTCTTTTCTCCATCTGCACTCTCTGTCCCTAGCTCCCTGTCAAACCTTTCCCTTTCCTATCCACCACCCCTCCCCTGCATCATATTTATTCCCTCCTACTTTCCTTCTGCTCCTTTCTTTCACGACATTCCAGCCACCCCCTACCTTGTAAAAGGAAGACAGCTCGTTCTCATTCCCTGCCCCGGTACGACAAATGGCAGAAAGAGGCATCACGGATTCCAGCGGGAACGGCGGGACGGGACCCGCAAGCCGAGACCGGAATGCTTCGGGTCAGAGGACAGCACAATGAGTTGAAATCCGACGTAGCCACTCGCACACCCTTGTAATCTCTTGCACTCCATTATTTCCACAGCCTTTTTAAAGAAGAGGAACTCTGCGGATGCTGGAAAATCTTGATAAATTTCAAACTTTGCCCACTCTCTCTCTCTCTCACTGGCACACAAACACAGACGCACAGAGGCGCGCGCGCATTTCAAGTACACATTAGTGCAATCATCGGGGTGGTATGTGATGCTTGGCCAATGCTAATTCATTAATCGAGAAAGCCTGTACGTGCCCTTTTAACGTGGGGAGGCTGATGCACGATCCTGCCAGACCCAGTGGCATTGCCTGTCAATAGTGCCTTGGTTCCAATTGCAGGCATAGCACCATCCCCCGCCGCCGCCCCCCTCCCACCCCCGCCAATCTTCTAATCGGCAGTGAGTAAAGGCCGAGGGCCATCAAACGCTTTTCATACGTTTACTATTTCATTCTTGGAATCCTTCTCATGAGCTGAGTCTGCATCCAGCCCAATGGCAGCATCTCTTTTCGCAGATAATGGGTTCAAAACTGCTGGCAATATTCCAAGTGAAGTCTGACCAATGCGTTATAAAGTCTCAGCATAAGATTCTTGTATTCTTTTATATTCGAATCCTATGGGGAGGAATGCTACCATTGCATAAACACCTCAGGTCACTAAGTTTTTCTTTCATTCTGCACTTATGAATTTTCAAAATCTAAATTAAATACACGGTTGAAAACAATAAATCCTCACCGATGGGCCACTTTATTAGCTACAACTGGGCATCATCCTGTTAAAACAAATATCTAATCAGCGAACCATGTGGCAGCATGTAAAAGCATGTAAACGTGGTCAAGACGTTCAGTTGTGCTTCGGACAAACGTCAGCATGGGGAAGACGTGATTTAAGTGACATTGTCAAGGTCCGGTCCGTGAAGTGTGCATTCCAGTTCACGGTTCAGTCGGTGAATTACGTATTCCGTGTATTCATTTGTTGCATTTGTTCCGTTGGGCGCCATAATTGAGGCACCTGATTCTCGTTTCGGGCTGGATCGTCCTCGTCAGTAACCTCGTCAGGAACCTCATCATGACCCTCATCAGTAACCTCGTCAGTAACCTCGTCAGGAACCTCATCATGACCCTCATCAGTAACCTCGTCAGTAACCTCGTCAGTAACCCCGTCAGGAACCTCATCATGACCCTCATCAGTAACCCCGTCAGTAACCTCGTCAGGAACCTCATCATGACCCTCATCAGTAACCTCGTCAGTAACCTCGTCAGGAACCTCATCATGACCCTCATCAGTAACCCCGTCAGTAACCTCGTCAGGAACCTCATCATGACCCTCATCAGTAACCTCGTCAGTAACCTCGTCAGTAACCCCGTCAGGAACCTCGTCATGACCCTCATCAGTAACCTCGTCAGTAACCTCGTCAGTAACCTCGTCAGTAACCTCATCATGACCCTCATCAGTAACCTCATCATGACCCTCATCAGTAACCTCGTCAGTAACCCCGTCAGGAACCTCATCATGACCCTCATCAGTAACCTCATCATGACCCTCATCAGTAACCTCATCATGACCCTCGTCAGTAACCCCGTCAGGAACCTCATCATGACCCTCATCAGTAACCTCGTCAGTAACCTCGTCAGTAACCCCGTCAGGAACCTCATCATGACCCTCATCAGTAACCTCATCATGACCCTCATCAGTAACCTCGTCAGTAACCTCGTCAGTAACCCCGTCAGGAACCTCGTCATGACCCTCATCAGTAACCTCGTCAGTAACCTCGTCAGTAACCCCGTCAGGAACCTCGTCAGTAACCTCGTCAGTAACCCCGTCAGGAACCTCATCATCACCCTCATCCGTAACCTCGTCAGGAACCTCATCATCACCCTCATCAGTAACCTCGTCAGGAACCTCATCATCACCCTCATCAGTAACCTCGTCAGGAACCCCGTCAGTAACCTCGTCAGTAACCCCGTCAGGAACCTCATCATCACCCTCATCAGTAACCTCGTCAGGAACCTCATCATCACCCTCATCAGTAACCTCGTCAGGAACCTCATCATCACCCTCATCAGTAACCTCGTCAGGAACCTCATCATCACCCTCATCAGTAACCTCGTCAGGAACCTCATCATCACCCTCATCAGTAACCTCGTCAGGAACCTCATCATCACCCTCAACAGTAACCTCGTCAGGAACCTCATCATGACCCTCATCAGTAACCTCGTCAGGAACCTCATCATCACCCTCATCAGTAACCTCGTCAGGAACCTCATCATCACCCTCATCAGTAACCTCGTCAGGAACCTCATCATGACCCTCATCAGTAACCTCGTCAGGAACCTCATCATCACCCTCATCAGTAACCTCGTCAGGAACCTCATCATGACCCTCATCAGTAACCTCGTCAGGAACCTCATCATCACCCACATCAGTAACCTCGTCAGGAACCTCATCATGACCCTCATCAGTAACCTCGTCAGGAACCTCATCATCACCCTCATCAGTAACCTCGTCAGGAACCTCATCATGACCCTCATCAGTAACCTCGTCAGGAACCCCGTCAGTAACCTCGTCAGTAACCCCGTCAGTAACCTCGTCAGGAACCTCATCATCACCCTCATCAGTAACCTCGTCAGGAACCTCATCATCACCCTCATCAGTAACCTCGTCAGGAACCTCATCATCACCCTCATCAGTAACCTCGTCAGGAACCTCATCATGACCCTCATCAGTAACCTCGTCAGGAACCTCATCATGACCCTCATCAGTAACCTCGTCAGGAACCTCATCATCACCCTCATCAGTAACCTCGTCAGGAACCTCATCATGACCCTCATCAGTAACCTCGTCAGGAACCTCATCATGACCCTCATCAGTAACCTCGTCAGGAACCTCATCATCACCCTCATCAGTAACCTCGTCAGGAACCTCATCATGACCCTCATCAGTAACCTCGTCAGGAACCTCATCATGACCCTCATCAGTAACCTCGTCAGTAACCTCGTCAGTAACCCCGTCAGTAACCTCGTCAGGAACCTCATCATGACCCTCATCAGTAACCTCGTCAGGAACCTCGTCAGTAACCCCGTCAGAGTCCCCTTTAGGACCCACACCCAGAGTCCCGGGTCTGTGTCCTGCATACAAGAAGAGTTCCGGCTCTGTGTTTTGTGCCCAAGAAGAGTCCCGGCTGCGAGTCCTGAATACAAGAAGAGTCTAGACTTTGTGTCTTGTGTCCAAGAGGAGTCCCGGCTCCGAGTCCTGAGTCCAAGCCAAGTCAGAGTCAAGGTCAGGCTAAGCCCGAGTCAACTCCAAGCCAAGGCCCGGTGAGGTCCAAGCGAAGCCCGAGTCCAGTCTAAGCTAGGCCAGAGTCATGTCCAATCCAAGCCCGGGTCAGGTCCAAGCCAAGCCTGAGTCAAGTCCAAGCCAAGTCCGAGTCAAGTCCAAGACAACACCGAGTCCAGTCCAAGCCAATCCCGAGTCAAGTCCAAGGAAATCTCGAGTCAAATCCATGCCAAGTCCGAGCCAAGTCCAAGCCAGGTCCAGGTTCTAGACAAAAGCCAAATCGAGACCCTGGAAAGACCCGAGCTTCGAGTCATGACTTGAGTTCAAGTCCCATATCCAAGTCCAGGTTTTCTGGTTTGTCGCACTACGTCTACGTTCATGTTGTCTTTTTTTCCTCGCTCCTTGGCTTCCCTAGCATTCTTAATAAACATAGTTCCTAGTACGTTAGTGTTTGCGTCTTGCATTTGGGTCCGCTACCATCGTCCTGATCGTGGAATAATTGTTAAGGCCAAACGGGGCGGTTTGAGTATCTTAATAACTGCGAGAATCCTGGGATATTCACCCTCAACAGTCTCCAGTACACCTAGTGAACTGTAAAGGGGGGGGGGTAGGGGTTTGGATGTCCAAGGAGCGGCGGTTATGTGGCAAAAACGATCTGCTAATGAAAGAGATCACATGAGAATGTCAAGACTGATTCAGACTGGTAGGAAAGCGTCAGTGAAGAAATAGCCACGCGTTACAATAGTACAGCATCTCTAACCACACCACAAATCAAAACTTCAAGTGGATAGGCTACAGTAGCAGAAGGACAGGAACATGCACTAATTGCCTTCTTTTTTAGTTTCACGACGCACTTCATAAAGTTGCCATGGGAAAGCTCATCTGTGGGGTAGGAGAGTAGTTGAGTGAGATAGGGAGTGCTGAAGAGAGGAAAGTGCGAGGGAAGGACTGTGGATCAGGGAATAAGATCGGTACAGCGCGAAGAGCATATGAAAGACATAGCAAAGAAAGTCTGTGACGTGGTGATAGTGGGGCTGTTAGAGCATATGGGAAGTGGTGGCCAATGTTGGGAGAAAGTGAAGGGGAAGCAGCTTGGTAGCAGACAAATGAGAAGGGTTACCGGCTGTAGGTTAAAGACCAGACGGAGCTGGTTGATCGGAAGCGTGAGTGTTCTGTGTAGACCACATCACAGGAGGGAAGGATGGGACGGTGGGAAGCCGGTAAGGATAAGTGAGAGAAGATAGGGCTGCCGGAGTTCAACGCGAGCGAACCCGTAAGGAAAGTGATAGAGGTCTAAAGAGGAGAAGTTGCAGAGAGAGAGAGAGAGAGAGAGAGAGAGAGAGAGAGAGAGCCACGTTGAGTGTGCAGAGAAAGCGTGAGTGACTCAAGGGTGGTGAGAAAGCAGAGGGATGAGATTCAGTGCCGACTGTGAAGAGGGTGTGTTAGACAGAGTAGTGAGGAGTGAGGCCTCTTAGCCGTGTAAGATTTATGACAGAAACCGAGTGTTACATTGAGTAATGTTGAGTGCCGCCATGCGTTACAACGGTGGTGAGCAAAGGATTATATATGAACGCACAACACGTCGAACCTTGAAGCTGATGGGCTATAGAAGCACGTGGCTATTTGGTTTCCACTTTGTCCCTCGCTCTAGAGCTTTCCTCGTTTTCTCGAACAAACTGATAGGTTACTCACTCGAATTCCTACAGATTGCAAACAACTGCGAACTTAAATTTAGTGAGATCTAGTCATTGGAGATAAGGTAATAATCAACATTAGGTAAAACTTAGCACAATTAATAACATTTAATTATGACTTCTGTTCCTACTACTGTTGCTACATTTGCTATTACTTTTAAGACTCCTACTACTGTGTACTACGAATACACTTATTACTGCTATTACTATTGCAGCTACTACTACTTTCACTGTCAATACTGCTATCATTACTATTGATTCTGATGTTATTGCGACGCTTATTTCTAATACTACTATGATTACTGCTATCAGTATTATTATTGCTGCTGCTACTATTAATGCCACTGTTACTGCTACTACGATAAATATTGCTATTCCTGTGTGTGTGTGTTGGTTGTCTAGCCTTTCCGACGATGACGCCACCTGTGTGGGAAGAGATTTACAGTTGAAAAGTCATTTCATTGGGGCGGTTCCACTTCGTTGGCGACAAGAAATTAGGTCCAATGAACGTATAATGGTCACAAATGTTCGGATGTAGTGGATAGGCATAACCACTTCTGTGCCTTGCCAGGCCCTTCGCCATGCCGGTAGCGTTGCAGCATCGCCTTCTTGACGGTGGATTATGTAGTTGATCTCATCCATCCAGTCCGCCGAAGCTGCATCGCATTTTGTGGTAGGCATGGCCCAATGTCTCCAGTTGGTGGTTCCCGGCTACCCTCAGTTTTTTAAGCCCGCCGGTCGAATCGATATACCAGGGTGTCACTGCTGTCACGTGCAAATAGTGGCCTAGAGCCACAGGTAGTAAGAGACGAAAGGCGGACGAGCTGCTCTAGGGCGGGGCACGAGAGACCCGCCACCAGATGATCTACACATCCTCGGACACCCAATACACCCCTTACTATTACAACTATTGCTTTTACTATCACTTCAATTAGTATTACTGCGATTGCTTCTTCTAATACTAATCCTTCTTCTAATATTTTTACTCCTATAACATCTACTACTACCAATGCATCTGCAACTAATATTACTGCTATTATCAGTGCCATTACAACTGTAATTCATTCTATCGTTCATACTACTGCAACTACTACTAGCAGACCCCTCGCATTTACTCACCTGCTAATGCATGGTCACAGTGTCCCTGCACTGAGAGAGAAGAGGTGAGTGAGAGAAGAGAGAGAGAGAGAGAGAGAGAGAGAGAGAGAGAGAGAGAGAGAGAGAGAGAGAGAGAGAGAGAGAGAGAGAGAGACAGAGAGAGAGAGAGAGAGAGAGAGAGACAGAGAGACAGAGAGAGAGAGAGAGAGAGAGAGAGAGAGAGAGAGCAAGAGAGAGTGGGAGGAAGGGAGGGAGCGAGAGAGATCGCAGGAGAGAGCAGAAAGAGAGAAAGGGAGAGAGAGTGAAAACAGTTGAGAGAGGGAGAGAGTGAGTGACTGGATTGAAAGACAAGGTGGAGCAAGAGAGCGAGAGAACTTGAAAAAGAGAGAGACCCGGGAGACAGAGCAGAGAGGGAGAGAGAGGAAGGACAGAGAGAGTGTGGGGAATCGAGAGAGTAAGTGGAAGGAGATGGTGAATGACCATGAATTGGACGGCGGCTGGAGGGAGACAGGGAGAGATAAAGGGACAGAACTATCCGAAGGATGTGCTTTCAACTGTACGAGCCTAGTGATTTTTCCGGTTTAGCAAAACATTTGTTGCAAACTCCAGCATTTATTTGACTGAACCAAACTGTTGATTGAGCTTCAGTTTTTGATTTGTTTGTTTATAGATGCTAAGCGGAACGAGCTCTTTCGGCCGTCCTCAGCAGCACGTCGAGTTTAATATTTGGCTAATCAAAGAGAAATTTACAACGACCAAGTCGTCTCCTAGCTCTTTGAACTGTGGGAAGAATCCGGAGTACCCAGAAGAAAACCACGCGCTCACAGAAATGAACGACGAAAGAACTTACAGAGGACGTGGGAATTGAAATCCGTACTCTGACCCTCCGAACTGTAATAGCATCCTGCGAACCACTACGCTTCCGAGATCAGTACTGTTGCATTTGTTTCACTAAAAAAATAAACATACATTACAGGGTTTTGAGACTTGTAATAAATTGTTATTTACGAGAAATCTTTCAAGAATGAGGTTTAGCAGAAAATGCAAGCGGGGCTCTAACAGGTAGCTTGAGGAGAGTGGAATGGGATTCTAAAGTGATTACAGACAACATATCTGTATACTGTCTTGTTTCTTGACAGTGGCATGAAGTCATTGAATTGAAAACTCAAGTGGTTACGGTGCAGCTTTTCGAAAGGCTAGTTGGGACGCATCAAGGGTATTGCATGCGGTTTTAGTCACATCATCATACGGCGCTTTTGAGGGTGTAGAAGAGATTTACCAGGATGCTGTCAAGATAGAAGGGAATTTGCTGTAACTAGAGTTTGCAGAAACTCAGGTTATTTTCACAGATAGGGCTTTATAAGATTATAAGATGGGCAGACACCAGAAGGAATACCAGAATTTAAAGAGAGAAGGAGTAAGTTCAAAGGAAATTTCAGGGTTACGTCGGGTAGTTTCACTGTATACACTGGGCTACAAGCTGATAAACACATCAGAAGCATTCAGGAGACGTTTAGATAGGCAGATGGATGTGAGGAAATTGGAAGGATATGGATCTGTGTTCGCATGAAGATTTAGATTAGTATGCCATTCGATTTCCTGGTTCTGCCCACAGCCTTGTGCATTTGTGTCCTTCAACTCTGAATGGTTCAACCCTGTTAGATGTGGCGACCCAGACAGAGTCTAACGGATTACAGATTGCTTGTTTAGCAGGACTGGTATTTTACATAATAAGTAGATACTCATGAGAATGGTCTCTCGTTTAGCAGGTCACTGCCTGAAGCTCTTTGCGTCCATATTCATCTGCTCTGATTAGATTATCCCAGAGCAAGAATCAGTTCGGAGTCCAAGCCGTTTACATTACAGATAACTATTTGTCTCAGAATGGTCGCAGGTTTAGCAGGGCATTACCCGAACCCCCTTGGGTCCACATTCAACTGCTCTGATTAGATTACCCAAGGGCAAGAATCAGTACAGAGTCCCCAAAATGGGGATGAGCAACGATGGCTGGCTTGTCTGCTTCCGTTTTCTTTGATTCGTCAGATCCACCAGATGTATCCCGCTGTCTTCTGACCATCACCTCTAAGTTGCCGCCCCAGCTGATAGTGGTTAAAAAGGCGTATGATGCGTTAACCTTCATTAGTCGGGGAAAGTGAGTTAAATGGCCGCGAGGGAATGTTACACCTCTATAAAACTCTGGATAGACCACTCTTGGAGTGCTGTTTGCAGTTATCGGCACCTCATTATAGGAAGGATACGGACACATTAGACGGGCTGCAGAAGAGATTTCCCAGAATTTTGCCTGGATGACAGGACATGTCTAATGAGGAAAGAGCGAGCTATGATTTTTGAACGAATGACGAGATTACTTAGAGGGGTGTAAAATTTTAAGAGGCATCGATAAGGCAGAAAGACAAAGCCTATTCCCCAAAGGTGGCAATGGCTAATACCAGAAAGCATCGTTTTTAGATAAGTGGAGAAAATTTATGGGAAATATTAGAGGTTGTTTTGTTTTTTTTTATACAAAGAGTAGTGGTAAGAACCTGGAATACGCTTGGCGGGGGTGATATTAGAGTCTGGTATTTAATAGACTCTTAGATCGGCACATAGATACAAGAAAATGGAGAGCTATAGTCGATGTAGCCGCCGATATTTACATTGATCGTAGGGAATGTTAAATGTTTTCTCGTTCTGTGCTGCATTGTTCTGTGGTCAGTCGTTGTATCTCATAAGCAAACCTCTCGCCCGCCGTCCAGCACTGTTAAACATTCCACCGAATTGTGCTGTTGACCGTGCTGGTCAGGAAGGCGTTAACTCATTGGGCAGGAAGGCGTTAACTCATTATATCGGTTCATTGAGCACAAGAAAAGTCGGTCTACGCGGATTCCAGTCTGTACACCCGAGAATTCTCGCCTTCTATAAATAAGGCATAACTTCCAGTGAATTAACCCACTACCCGAAGACCAGCTGCAGCACCCATTTTTAAACTAAACAGCTGTTCCACAGAAACGGGGAAAGGAGGTTGGAATCGCAAACTGCAGGCAATCGTAGAGGGATGGAAGGAAATATATTCCCTGCCTCTGGATATGAATTTCCCAAATATTATTCGACACCACTAGATAGTCGGATCTGGAATGCCCTCGATACAATAAAGCCCGTTTACTATCCCATCCTGGTTGCTGTTGCTGTTCCTGGTAAGCATTTTATTCACTGCTAAGTCTTTACTGCATTTAAATTTATCGAACTCAGCCTTTTATTTTTAAATTCTGACACGTTTCCAAACGCAGATAATTGTTTCGCGAACGCTTTTTGTACCTGCAGTTCATATCGCCGTAAGTTCCAAATGAATCTGGTTAGTCTCTGTGAGAACGTCGCATTTTGAAAAATACGATGTTTCTGTTTTTTGTTCATGTCATTGCATCGTATTATGCTTTGATTATATGATTGTCTGGAGTTAAGCTGTATAAAAATCAGCCCTGATGGAATGACGGAGCACACTTATTGGTCCAAATGGCTAAATTCTGCTCCCATCCATCACGGAACCCGCTGCCACTGGACGTGAGTCAGGCGGAATTATAACACAAAGTGGGATACAATAACATTTTGCAACAAAGAATGGCACCGCACCATAGAGGCCGTTCGGCATAATTTCGTGACCGATAAGCAAACTAGTTTCTTCCCACGAGAGAGCCAAAACTCATTGTTTTTTTCTCATGATTAAGCCGATTTAAGTGTATCTTATGTCCCTTTTATATCTGCGTCTCTGACTAATCATCGTCACTTACACAATTCTGTATCATGCTCTCCGAATGAAATATTGCTTGTCTCCATCGGATTCAACGCTCTTTATAGAATATAGACCATAGAATAGTACAGCACAGTACAGGCCCTTCGGCCCACAACGTGAAAGCCTAATCAGAGGAAAATGTGCAACGGCCAACTAACCTGCCTGCTGGTACTTCTTTGGCTTCTGGGAAGAAAACGGAGCAGCTGGAAGAAAACTACGCTTTAAAGGGGAGGAGGCACATGGGAAGCCGGAATAGTACTACGGATCTGACGCCGCGAGAGTCTTGCCCACCCCTGCGCTACCGTGGTGACCTGGGTGGTAAATCCCTTTGTAAGTTAAATTGCTGTCGAGAAAATATGCGTAACAAAATGTAGAACGCTTTTTGTATCACTGTACACTGATGAACCTGAAAATCCAGATTAGAAGTTAATCAAACTGGTAACTTCGGCTGCAGTGTGAAGATTACTATTCCTGTTGCTTCGTCCACACAGTGAACGTGCTGACGATTGTGGTTCTGTCCAGAGGAAAGTGCGGTCTCTCGAGCAGTGTCACGCGCTACCTCGTATCGATGGCAGCGGCAGATCTGTTGGTCGTTGTCCTTGACGTGGTCATGAGTCAGATACCCATCGCTTATTCGGAACATTTCAGCTTCCTGTATGCCGTCCATGCGTGTAACATCCACGCTGTCCTGCTTTACGCCGTCACCGACTGCTCTGTCTGGTTTACCGTCGCTTTCACCTTTGATCGATTCGTGTACATTTGTTGTCAGAAGCTGAGAAGTATATATTGCACCAAGAGAACGGCAGCTGCGGCTCTCGGAACAGTGATGGTGTTCAGCTGCTTAAATGTTTTCTGGTATTTTATGTTGAGAAGCGAATACCACCTAGGTTATTTTCCGTGGTTTTGTCTTGAAAGACCCGGTGTTCTGCAGTCACCAGTATGGGTAGCAATTGAATTCCTCCATAATCTCTTCAATTCGGCAGTCCCATTTTGCCTTATCTTGCTGCTCAATATTTTAACGGCTCGATACGTGTTACTCACAAGCAGAGCTCGAAGAAGACTAAAGACCGGTAGCACAGGAGATACCCTGAGAGACACAGAGATGGAGAGCCGAAAGAAGTCCCTTGTTCTACTGATGGTTATATCGGGCAATTTCATCCTGTTATGGGGAACTTATATGATTTACAACATATGGGGCAGAATGTATGATCTGGGATACCGATCCTCATTCCCACCTTATTGTCTGCAAGAGCTGGGTTTCATGCTACAGCTCCTCAGCTGCTGCACCAACACGGCTCTTTATGCTGTAACTCAGACAAAGTTCAGAGAACAGCTAAAGCAGACAGCTAAATTCCCATTTGCTCTGCTTGCAAAATACCTTCCGTGAACAGAAGATATGGAAAATATCCGTACCGTTGTTCCCAAAATTCCGTACGGGCTCGTGACTTCGAGCGACATTATCAGACAGTGGAGCAGATTATAAGCTTTTGGCCCATCGAGGTGTTCCGCTTCTCCATATTATTAATTCGCTCCACGCTATTGCAAAAGAGCCAGCCCCGCCATTCAATAATTTCATCCCTGATTTGTCCGTAAACTCAACTGCATCCACGTTCCCCTTCCCCATAATCATTAATTCCCATATTATGTAAAATCTATTCAACTGTTTCTTAAGTACATTTAGTGAGGAAGACTCAACTGCTTCGCTGGGCAGAGAATTCCACAGATTCACCACTCTCTGGGAATAGCAGTTTCTCCTCATCTCCGTCCTAAATTATCTCCCCTGAATCTTGAGGCAATGTCCCCTAGTTCTAGTCTCACCTACCAATGGAAACAACTTTCTTACTTCTATCTTATCTATCCGTTTCAAAATTTTACAGTTTCTATACGATCCCCTCTCATTCTTCTGAATTCCAGAGAGTATAGTCCCAACTACTGTATCTCTCCTCATAGGTTAACCCTTTCATCCTTGGAATCAACCTGGTGAACCTCCTCTGCACTGCCTCCAACGCCAGTATATCCTTCCTCGAGTATGGAAACCGGAACTGGACACAGTTCTCTAGGTCCGGCCTCAACATGACCCTGCTTAGTTTTCACATGACCTCCCTGCTTTTGAATTCAATCCGTCTAACAACGAAGGCCAACATTCTGTTTGTTTTACTAATAACCTGTTGTAGCTGCGAGCCAACATTTTGCAATTCACGAACAAGCTCTCCCAAGTCCATCTGCATAACAGCACGCTGCAATCTTTCACCATTTAAATAATAATATGCTCTTCTATTATTCCTTACAAAGTGGACGATCTCGCAATTACCAACGTTGTATTCCATCTGTCAGACCTTGGCCTACTCCCTTAACCTATTCTTCTACATTCTCCACATATCCTTTGTACTACTGATTAATCAAGAACAAGTCAACCTCCACTTTAATTATACCCAATGACCTGGCCTCCACAGCCGACTGTGGCAAAGAATTCTACAAGTTTATTACCGGCAGGCTGCAGAAAGTTCTCCTCATCACTGTTTTAAGTAAACGTTCCTCTATTCTCAAGCTGTCTACTGAGGTGCTAGACCCTCCCGCTTTTGGTAACAGCCTCTTCACGTCCACTCTTGCAAAAACCGATTGGGTTAATTGAAACCTTCCGCGCCCCTCAAAAATGAACAACTTTATTTTCAGGCTTTGAACTCTTGTCCTAGATTCATCCGCTATATAAAAAAAAACATCCTCTCCACGTTCATTCCTTTAATATTCGATAGGTCTCATGATTCTAAAAGCCAGCGCGTCTAGGCTCAGAACCACGAAACACTTTTCATGGGTTACCATTTCAGTCCCAGAATTATTGTTTCTTTTAATTCTAATTTTAATATTATTTATTCTTATTTTACAAGTCAGCACAGCATATCATAGAGCAGATACAGTACTCCACATTTACACAACCATCCCATGACAGGAAAACAAACAAGACTCAGAAGCAGAACAAAAGTTCTAATTTAAGTTTAAATTAGCATACAACCAACACTGATCCCACGCGTCTTACACTTTTCCCTCACAGTTAATTCTTCCCAACATGTGTAGATTAGTCTTGTTTTCCACATCTTGTGAGTGGATGTTAAGGGGAGAATGTGTTTCAGCCAGGCTCCGTCCTATAATTAATCAATCTAAATCAACATCAGCCCTGGCCCAATAAATATCTAATTCATTTCAAAGGATCATTTATATGCCATGACGTCTGGCAGACCTAGCCCACCCATGTCCCTGGACATACACATTTTACTCATTTTAATTCTGGGCTTCTTCTTATCCTATAGAAAATCACTGATAATTATGTTCTATTGCTTGTAAATCAAATCTGAAATATTTAAAGGAAGCATCATAGAAAGATAGTTAAATTGAGGTGCTATGACCATTTAACCTACATTGACATTACCCCGCATTGACAATGGGGATATGATATCATTTGTAATAACTGCAGCCTTAGGGTTTTTATACAAAATTCTATATCATGATTTAAAGATAGAGCCAAACCCAAAGAATGACAAGGCTGTGGTTAAAAATCTCCATTCAAATTGTCAAAGGCCTTTTTGGCGTCCCGGTAGATGGCAGTAACTGGGATACTACTTGAGGAGTTCAGCCATATTAAGTGCAGTCGTCTCCTTAAATTGTCAGTTGGGTATCTGCCTTTAATGAAGACAACCTGATCAATATTAGTTATAGGCGACGTTACTTTCACTAATCGCGAAGCCAGTAATTTAGTCCGTATCTTACAGTCCACATTAATTTAGCTTATAGGCCTATAATTGGAAGGATCTGTTATATCACTGTCAATTTTGGGGTCAATGATATTGGTGCTTCATTAAATGTATTAGGTAAAGATTTCAAATTAAATGCTCCTGATTACATTTTTGTTAGAAGAGGAGCCAATATGCCCAGAAATTTCTTATAATATTCAAATGGGTAGCCATCCATAACTGGAGATTTCCCCATTTTCATATCTGCCATAGCCCGTCTGTCCTCATTCTCAGTAATTGGGGCATCCAAGGTCTCATCTTGTTGTGGGGATAACGTAGGCAATTTTATATTAGCAAAAAACTGATTCAGCTCCTCTTGGTCATGGTTAAACGCTGATGCATACAAATGTTCATAGAACTGTTGAAAGACTTCGTTTATTTCTTCAGATAATGACACTAATGTAGCCCCTTTCTTAATTACAGGTGTAACACTATTCGTATTCTGCTGCTTTAAATGTCGTGCCAGCAACTTACCAGCTTTGTCACCACCTTCGTAATAACTTGTTTTTAATCTAAATAATACATATTCTACTTCTTTGTTATATATGTTATTTAGCTGGAATTTCAAAGTGTATTAATCTTAGTATACGTCATCGGTATATTGTCTTGATAACACGTTTTCCAATGTGATTACCTCAGCTTCCAGATTTTCTGTATGCTCCTTCCTTCTTTCTTCCTTTTAGATGTTTGTGCTATTAATTTTCCTCTTATATACACCTAGGATGCATCCCAAACCGAGGACAACTTTACTGTGGTCCCTACGATCAATTCAAAAAACGAAGTCAGATCCTCAGCCAACTTATTACTGAAATCCTTGCCTTTCAGCAGCATAGTATTCTTTCGCTACCTACCCCTCCTTCCCCTTTCAGTATTTAAATCAATTTGAATTTCGACGGGTTCATGATCTGATAATCCCATTGGGCCAATTTTGCAGTCTATCACCTGTTCAACAATGGATTTGGATATTAGAAAATAACCTATTCCAGAGTAGGATTTATGTCAATGAGAGAAAAACGTATATTCCCTTCCGGCTGGAATCACCAATCGCCATATATCCACCAGACCGATATCTTCAATAATTTGATGCAAGGCAGCCATGTCCCTCGATACAGGTGATGTCTGAACTTTGCTTTTATCAATAACAGGGCCCATTACTTGGTTAAAATCTCCTGCTAAATTTAATGTTTCATCATTGGTACCTAAAATTTTATTCACCTTGTTAAGAAAGTCTGTGCCTTCCTTATTAGGTGCATATAGTTACAAAGAACTACTTTCACACCATTAATAAATGCATCTATACAAATTATCCTACCTTCCTTGTCTTTAAATTCCCCATGAAATAGAAAACTAATTTTTTTGTTAACGAAAATCAGTGTCCCATTTTGATTACTATTAAATGATGAATAGAGTACCTGCCCATCAAATCACTTCTAAATTTCAGTACTTCAACATCTTCAAAATGTGTTTCCTGGACAAATGCAACATCAATTTGTTTACCTTTAAGTTATGATATTTATTTTTCCTCTTGATTGGGTGTCCACACCCATTAATGTTCCATGACATGATATTAACCATTTTCATGTCATAATCTTCATGCACACATGTGCAAAAATATACATTTTCCCGGATGGCTAAGTCTGGATTGCAAGAAAATGAAAACTGCAAGAAAAACCTCTATCCCTATGTCCAATTAATACCAACAATCACCGCAAACGCTGCGCTCTCAAACAACAAGTAAACAACCAACATAACCCAATAATTATTTATGTAGGTGACAAATAACAATGGACCCAGCACTGATCCCTGTGGCACACCTTAGGAAATGATTCTTAAAGCACGCACTTAATCAGACCGCCCGTTTCCGCACCTTCTTTTAAACCGATCAGCCTGACTTTGCTGCGTCCGTTCCTGTTTTCAAGCTCCTCGACACGTTTCCATAGCAGGTCTAAACATTTGTTATTCTGCTTGCTAGCGCCCACCAGTTTCACAGTGGTGTCCTCCACACTGGAGAGGCGGCCCTCGGCTTCCGTCAGCCTCTCTTGAATGGCATTGACGGAGTTCTTCAACTCAGTTGTCGTTTCCTTAATCGTAAAATCATCAGCAGCCACCACGAGTAAAGTGGAACTGATACGACTAACATCAGCCAGTAAATTCTCCGTGTTGGAGCCTTGGTCCGTCTGTATCGTTTGTGTGGTTTCACCTTCGGATTGTAGGCCCTGTCTTCCAGCCACGAGGCTCATTGTAGCGCTCTTAGAAGGTCTTGACATCCTGCAGAGTTATCTTACAAAGATGCTATTGGCACGTTTAGTGAAGAAACCAAGCAATTTCTGACTGCGGGACAGCTGTATCCGGACAAGTTAGGATAAATATGCTCTAATTAATAGAAGTTCATGGTGGTTTCGGCCGCTAACGTGCAGCCATCTTGCCCAGCGCCCACGTGACTCCTTGCCAAATTATTCTTGTGAACCTCCACAGGTCTCGCTTCAATGCATACATATTTTAGATCAGGGGTCCACAGCTGCTAACAATATTCCAACTGCGGTCTGATCAATTCGTCCTAAGGCCTCTATGTTACATCCGTGTATTCTTTTAATTTCCAATCCTCTCGAAACGAATAGTAGCATTGCGTTTACCACTGAACCAGCCGGCGTTAACCTTCAGGGAGGCAGGTACAATGACTCCTAAGTCCCTTTGCACCTCGATTTGTGTATTTTCTCCCCATTTACGCCTTTAACCCATAATTTTTAAGCCGTCTGGCAGTTGACGTAATTTGGGTGCCAAGTCTTCCTTCTCAGGTGATTAAATTTATCTTCCACCCCTTGCTTGGAACTTTGGAAAGTTTTAATTAAGTAAACGTTTGAAAAGCAGCAAAAGTTCATTGTCTGCCTACTTTATTAGCTCCTCCTGTATACCTGCTCGTTCAGGGTAATATCTCATCAACCAATTTTGTGGCAGCAACTCAATACATAAAAGCATGCAGACATGTTCAAGGTGTTCAGCTGTTTTCAGATCAAGCATCAGAATGAGGTAACAGTGTAATCTAAGTGACTTTGACCACGGTATGATTGTCCGAGACTGACAACGTACTTTGTGCGAAACATATAATAACATCCATGGCGCGGTCATGTGTGCGAAAAGGCATTGTTAATACGGCAGCTCAAAAGAAAATGTTCATATGGTCCAACCTGACAGGGAGGCGACAGTGACTTAAATAACCACGATTTACAACAGTGGTGTGCACAATCTCTGAACGCAGAAATGGATGGTCTGCAGCAGCGGAAGATCACGGACATGCTCGATGTAGGCACTTAAAAGTTGCAGAAAGTAGCTAAAAAAGTGACCACTGAGAACTTCGTTGTTGGCAAATGATTGCTCTTTCGCCGGTTCCTGAGGCAGACACCTCTAAAATCTAAGGATCCCACTGAGTTTGGCGTAATCCAGTGCTCAGTTGCTGACGGCAGAAGCTGGACCGATCTCCATCTGTTTGGGTTTATCCTGCAACAGGAAGCCATTTTGCCCGGTCGGGAAGGGGCTGATTCCGGTGAGCATTCTGCATCAGTCCGGTCAGGTTGGTGCGGAAACGCTGTAGCTGCGATGTTGAAGAGAAGGAGAGTAAGACGGGAAGTGGTGCAGAGAGAGAGAGAGAGAGGTGAAGGAGCGGTTGTCGCTCAGGAGGCAGAGATCGAGTAGCTTTTGCTGAGCAAGAGCTGGAAGTACAGAAAAGCGCGGGTGTGGGGCTGGAGAAGGGTGGGATAAAGGGAGAGGATACACGGTGAGGAGAGTGGGGTAGCTGGGTTGTGAGAAAGGAAGATGTGGCAGACGGTGGTGTGAGAAGGGTTGGAGAGGATGAGTTGTGAGGAAAAGAGGAGGACGTGACCGGACTGGAAAATAGAGTTGGGAAGGTAAACCTGTTGAGAAAGTGCGAGAGGGACAGGTTGCTGAGGCTTGGGGATGTAATTGAGAGGACAGAAAGGCGGTGCTGGGGATGGGGAGAAGAGGATGAGTGGTGAATGGTGGAAGAGAGCGGTGGGGTGGCCGGCATGGGTCGTGAGGGAAGGGAGGAGGACGGGTGAAGATAGGATAGGCCGCTGTGAGTTGGGGCGTTTTTCTAGGAAGACTGTAAAGCCTTGTGAGGGAAAGGTCATGCAGGAAAGTGGGAAATGGCCGGACGTGAAAGGCAGACAAATCAGAGTGGGAAAGAGAAAGTGGTCAAAAAAGAAAGTTGTGTGGATATGGGGGGGGGGAGAGAGAGAGATGCTCTGCAGAAGGAATGATAGAGGGACGTGAGGAGTGGGGACGGTTAATAATGCACGGTGTGTGGGAGAGACTCAATATTGAATTGAGTGGAGTGGTGCTGTGTGTAACAACGCTGTACAACAGTAATACCATAGAACCATAGAACACGACAGCACAGTACGGGCCATTCAGCCTTCCATGTTTTGCTGACCCAAATAATCCTTTAAAAAAAACTACGCCCACACTACCCCATAGCCCTCCATTTTTCTTTCATCCATGTGCCTGTCCAAGAGGCTCTTAAATACCCCTAATGTTTTAGCTCCACCACCATCCCTGGCAAGTCATTCCAGGCACTCACAAACCTCTGTGTAAAAAGCTTACCCGTGATATCTCCCCTAAACATCCCACCCTTAATATTGTACATATGCCCCTCTGCTGTTTTCTATTGGTGCCCTGGGAAACAGGTGCTGACTATCCACCCTATCTATGCCTCTCATAATCTTGTAGCACTCTATCAAGTCCCCTCTCATTCTTCTACGCTCCAAAGAGAGAAGTCGAAGCTCTACTAACCTTGCTTCATCTGACTTGTTCTCCAATCCAGGCAACATCCTGGTGAATCTCCTCTGCACCCTCTCCATAGCTTCCACATCCTTCCTATAATGAGGTGACCAGAAATGAACACAATACTCTAAGTGCGGTCTCACCAGAGGTTTGTACAGTTACAACATGACCTTGAACTCAATCCCCTATCATTAAAACCTAGAATCACATACGCCTTCTTAACTTCCCTATCAAACTAGGCAGCAACCTTGAGGGATGTATGGATTTGAACCCCAAAGGTCACTTTATTCATCCACACTCTTAAGTAACTGACCATTAATCCTGTACTCAGTCTTCTGGTTTGTCCTTCCAAAATGCTTCATCTCACACTTGTTCGAATTGAACTTCATCTGCCATTTTTCTGCACAGCTCTGCAGCCTGTCTATATCCTCTTGTAACCTTCGACCACCTACAGCTCCATCCACAACTCCTCCAATCTTCGTGTCATCCGCAAACTTACTCAGCCATCCTTCCGCCTCTACATCCAGGTCATTTATAAAAATCACAAATATCAGGGGTCCCAGGCCAGATCCCTGCGGCACTCCACCATTCACCGACCCGCAGCCAGAATACTTTCCTTCCGAAACTATCCTCTGCTTTCATCCTTTAAGCCAATTTTTTATCCAAACAACCAAGGTTCGACTTATCCCATGCCTCATGACTTTCTGGATGAGTCTCTCATGAGGGACCTTGTCAAATGCTTTGCTAAAGTCCATGTAGACCACATCCACTGACCTACCCTCTTCAATTTCTTTTGTTACCTCTTCAAAAAACTCAGACAGACTCGTGTGGCACGATCTTCCCGTCAAGAACCCGTTGACTATCCATGAGTAGACTGTACTTCTCTAATAACTCGTAGATCCTATCCTTAAGAATCATTTCCAATAGTTTGCATACCACCGACGTAAGACTCACCGGTCTATAGTTCCCAGGTTTCTCCCTATTACCTTTTTTAAAGAAGTGAACTACATTTGCCATTCTTCAGTCCTCCGCCAATTCCCCTGCAGCCGAAGAGGATTCAAATGTGTGGAATATTTTACAACAGGGGAGAAAACCTGGATTCCACGGTTGAATTCCAAAGCCACGGTTCCCTTTTCCTACCATTTTTTCCACCTTCAGTGGGGCAAACCTATGCTGAACCCAGTTCAAGTGGTCCCTAACTTCTCCCTCTTTACTTCTGTGCTTTCGCCTTTGAACATCTGTTTCCAATTTACTCTCGCTAGTTCCTGCCTCATCCCTTCAAAGTTAGCTCTTCCCCAGTTAATAACTTCACCATTTCGTCTGATTTTATCCCTTTCCATAGCTATGCTTAAACTAAGGGAGTTGTGATCACTCTAAGATACAATGACCTTTCATTGTGAAGGCAGACATCGATACCCTAAACTACGAAACATGGAGAGGCAGACAGGCAGGACAAAGACAGAAGCACAGTGATCCTGCTGAGGACTGGGGGAAATTACAATGACCATCGCCTTCTTCCCGTAACTTCTTTTCACTCACATTCACGGGTAGGACGACCAAACTCCTTCCAGAGGACGTCGGGGTAAAACACCGGACTGCGACGCATCGAGCGTCGTGCTCACTGCTACACTACCGGGTTGCTGTACTGGTAACTCTCGCTCGAAGTTAGACTGCTATTGGTCTATATGCATGACACATCTTGTAGAGATTTTCAGGATCACTATGTACTCTGAGAAATGTGTAAATCCAAACTAGTAATTGATCAACTTGGCAATATAGGTCGCAGTGTGAAGAATATTCTTTTTTTTCCGAACACACAGTGAACGCGTTGACGATTGTGCTTCTGTGCCGGGCAAAATGCGGTCTCTCCATCTCGATCGATTTCTCCAGCAGCAGGCGACCACTGCTTAGGCTAAGGAGAGGCTGATACCGGTGGGCAATCTGTATCAGCCAGGTAGGTTCTGTGGGGAAACTTTGCATCTGTGGGTAGGAGAGAAGGGAAGTGAGACCAGGCCAGTTGGAGAGCGGGGGGAGACGAGGGAGATATCGGAATCAGAGTAAGAGATCGGTAGAGTGAGAGGTTCTGTTGGAAAGCAGGTGTTGGAAAGGGGGAAAGTGGGGATGTGGGCACGGAGATGGATAGAATAGAGGAAGTGGATGATTGGTGAGGAGGAAGGGAGAGAATGATAGTTGGGGTAGGGCAGAGAAAGGAAGGTGTGACTGTGGGAGGTAAGAAAAGGGAGACGAGGCCATCTGGTGAGGGAGAGAGGGTTCGAGCGTTGCATGGAAGAGAGAAGGGAAGGAAGGCCGGGTCGGGAGTGCGCGAGATGGAGTGGTTGCTGAGAGGTGTGTAGCTGAGACAGGAAACCATGACCGTGCTGGGTGGGGATGTGTTGTGAGAAAGGGAAGAGAGGCCAATGTTGGGAGACAGTGGAAGGGAAGACGCGTCAAAGTAGTGGTGGAGAGCGGGGCATGAGAGACTGTTGCGGGGATTAGATAGGCAGACGGGAAGGGGGCGATTGCGTGTGGAGAGACAGGGAAGACCTGGTGAGGGAGGAGAAGCGCTGGGATTTAGGTAACACAGACAAACTGCTGGAGGAACTCAGCAGGTCAGGCCGCATATATGAGAAAGGATATTGCCGACGCTTTGGATCGACGCCCTTCAGTCGTTCTGGGCGATTTTAAAGGCGCGGAACAAACTGGGGCGACCGGAAGCGGAATGAAGCACATTCGGAGGAGAGATGTGGAAAGAGGAGCGCCTCAAAAGATACAAAGTTATGGAAAATGTGAGATCCACTTTTGGTGTGATGTGGAGAGAAAAGTATAGATACCAAGGAGATGGGATGCGGTGGCGAGAGGGGTTCTGTGAAGATGGAGTGTTGGAATGAGTGATGACGCTGCGGGGTGTCTGAGAGACACAACATGTTACATTTAGTGGTGCATGTAGAAACACGTTACAGCAGAGGTGTGCAGAAGAGCGTCTCTGAGCACACAATACGTCGCAAGGAAGTAGATGGGCGACAGCACCAATGACCAGAAGCATATATTCGGTGACCACTTCATTGGGAACAGGAGGTAACTGAGTGTATAATGACCATAAGCTTCTTGACGTACTTTAAAGTGGTTCAGGATTTTGAGTAAGTTCGGTATTGACAGAGCAGCTGCTCTTGTCAACCTGTTCGCAACGTTCACTCTGTTCTCTCAGCCCACAAAATCCATCCCCCGCACTCTCTCCGGTACTAGCCCTCTCACCTTTGGTTCTCTAGGCTTCCCCTACACGCTAGCTATCATGCACCTCCCCTCTCTCCTCTCGATCCTCTCCCCATCTGCGTCTGCTATTCTCCATGTACACTCCTCTCGGCCGCATCCTCAATTTCTCGCTCTCCTCTCCTCCTCTGACCGACCACATTCCAACACCACTCCACCCTTACTATAGACTCTTGCTTCCCACCCACCCTGCTCACTAGGTTGCATGCTACCACTCAGTAACCTTTTGTCACTTTAATGCGCTCATTACTTTCTCTTCTCAGGTTCTTCTCCTTTCCCGCTATCTCCCACCTTTGTCCTTATAACCCCGTTAAACTCATCCCATTCTTATCCATCACTCATGCTCCACATTTTCTTTCGTCGCTGTTAATTATCTCCTCCTCCCGTCTTTCGCGACTTTCCAGGTAGCTCTCACAAAGCTGAGAGAGGTCAGCTTGTTCTCGCACACTGACTCTCTCTCTCTCTCTCTCTCTCTCTCTCTCTCTCTCTCTCTCTCTCTCTCTCTCTCTCTCTCTCTCTCTCTCTCTCTCTCACACACACACACACACACACACACACACACACACACACACACCTTTCAAGTACCCAGAAATGCGATTAGTCGAGTCGAACATGATGTTCGGCCAACGCATATTCATCAATGGAGAACGCCTGTACGTGCTCTTTTTAACATGGGGACGTTGGTGCACGACATTGACAGATCCCCATCAGGATCTTGTGGCTTTGCCGGTCAATAGTCCTTAGGTATCAATTGAACCCCCAACCCCCGATTCTTCTAAACTGCAGTGAGTAGGAGCCCAGAGCCATCAAACGTTTTTCATCCGTTTACCATTTCATTGTCGTAATCCTACTCATAAGCTGTGACTGGATCCATCCCAATGCCAGCGTCGCTTTTGGTAGATTAGGGGTCCAAAACTGTTCGCGAAATTTCAAGTGCAAAGTAACCAATGCGTCATAAAGCCTCAGCATTACATTCTTGAATTCTTTTATATTCAAATCTTCTGGAAATGAATGCTAACACTACTTTTCCAACTGACTGAATATGCAAGTGAATTTTTGAGAACCAAGACTCTTTGTATCCCTGTTTTTTTGATTTTTTACTTCTTCTTTAAGTTTGTTCAGTCCAATTACAGTGGACGGGAAAATGGCGCGGACCAAAGGAATTCGGCTGTGTAATTAAAGGTGAACATCATTCCCCAAACTATTGCATTCAATAAATCACATTTAAAGAATCCGCCAATCTTTCCTGATACGTAACCTCTGGTCACTAAGTGTATCTTTCATTCTACCTTTTAAAAATTGCAAAATCTGGATTACGTACCCTGTTGAAAACAATAAATGTTCGCCGTCCGGCTTCTATATTAGCAACTCCTATGCGTCATCTGGTTAACGCACATAGCTGGTCAGCGAAACATGGGGCAGCAAGTACGACTGTGTTGGCAGTGGACTGTTGCATCAGCGGTTATCGAGTGAGATACCCTCCAGAAGCCTAACAGCCCACGGGGTCTGGTCTAACCCAGCTGTGACCAGGTGCTAAGGGCAGTCAACACTCCGAGAAAGAGTTCCATCTAGATGCCTTTCTCAAGCACTGGGGACCAACGTCTCGACAGGGAAAGGGCAGATTCATGTGTGCGGTCTCTCGCAGACGGGAGAGCTCAGTGCCGATCCCCTGCGTCTGTGGGGTAGGAGTGCAGCTGAGTGACACAAGGACGGATGGCAAGTGGAAGGGGAGAGGAAGAGAATGGGGATCAGAGACAGAGATCGGTAGACTGCGAAGACTGACTGAAAGACACATGAAAGGAGAGATTTGATGTTAGGGGGTGTAGGGGATAAGGGAAGTTGTGGCCGATGTTGTGAAAAAGTGAAGGAGAATCAGCTTGAGAGTTGAGAAACGGGAAGGGTGGCAGGCTGGAAGTTAGAGTGAAGAGTTGGCGGGGTGCTGTGACTGCATAGGGGCGGAGAGGATGGCTGCAGGTGAGCAGGGGCGGCGGAACGCGATAGGAGGACAGTAAGGCCAAGTGAGAGGGGAGAGGGCATGCGAGATAAGGAGTTGTATAGGATGCTGAAGGTACGGGGGAAAGCAGGTGGGCCAGTGTTCAAATAGAACGAATGTCTGAGGAGTGCAGTAGAAAGTGAAAGACGTGTAAAGAAAGAAAGTTCTAGAAAGAAAGAAAATCATGTTGGATGTGCAGAGAAAACGAGAGAGATTGAAGGTTGAGGGAAGTCGGGTTGATTGGATACTGTGGCAATCGGGGTTCTGTTAAGAAGGAGTTTTTGAGTGAGCGGTGAGGAGTGAGCCCTGTTCTCAGTGCGGGGTGTATGAGTGAAACCGAGTGTTACATTGAGTGGCGTTGAGTGTAGCAACGCGGTACAACAGTGGTGAGCGGAGGAGTGTCTCTCACCGCACAACATTTCGAAGCTTAAAGTTGATGGGCTACAACAGCACATGACCACGGTTTCCACTTTATTAGGTACAGGATGAAACAAATAAAGTGGCCACGGAGTGTATACTGACAATAGGCTTCTTGGTGTATTTTGTAGCTCAGGATCTAGAAGTAGATTGTCTTCTCTGCTCAGCTTCTGCGTCACTTCATTCTATCCATTCACTCAGCACACCAATTAACACCTCCCGCTTTTTCTCCAAACTCAAATGCAGAGGGAGGACAGCTCGTTCTCCCTCTCAACCCCAGGATATTCCGCCAAGAAAACAGAAGGCAGATACTGGAACCATGGGTCCCAGAGGGAAGGGAGGGACGTCTCCCTCAACTTGTGTCATTGGAATCGCAAGCCGAGACCGGATCGCCTGGGGTCAAAGGGCAGCGCTATGAGTTGACATCTGACATCGAACTCCTCGCACACATTTGTTTCTGCCTGCACTCCCCGCATTCCCACATTACTTCACCAAACACATGCATACACACACACTTCAAATATAAGTAATGTGATCACTCGAATTTACTATGAGGTTTACACCATGAAATACTTATAACGGTGAATACTTCTCGTAACTTTTTTAATGTGGGGCGGCTGAGCACGGGCAGCTTTTACATCCGGCTTGAGAGATGGGGGTCACAGAGGGCAACATGATCTGGAAGCCTTCACTGCTCTAGCCATCTTCTGAGTTCATTACCATTGTGATGTGTCATCATCTTTCACCAGCTCCGCCGTGCAGGTCTTGGTCGTATCGCTCTTTGCCTGGTACTTTCCCGTTGACATGTACAGCCATTGGTGACCTGACCTCCAGACGGCATCGCACTCGGGATCTCAAGAACTCACAATCATCTCCATCAGATAAGGAGATGATCCTCCGAGAATGACCTTCAGATTGTGCAACACGTACGCTCAAGCTCACCTACCTGCACGAGTTCACCCGCGCCTCCAACCACACCGCCCGCAATCCCTATACTCTGACCCCGAGGTTACTGAATGGAGGCGAGTACCATCTCTCAAATCATTCCCAGTGTTGACTGTATTATAGGAAGGGAAGATCAGTTCGTTTCCTGCTCCTAATCTCAGTGACTCCCAAGTTATGGAGGGACAAGAGATGCTCCGGTTTCCTATGAACAGGCCACTGTGTGAGGAAAGGATGTGCCGGATTATGCCCTGATTCTTCTTTCTGATCTCCGTCCAATGTGTTCAGGATTCCCATCCCGGGACAACTGAGTTTAGACATCATTGGTTTATTCAGCCAAGTTCCGTGCTACTGAAACATGAGGATTCACGAAGAGAGAATGAATCAACAGTGATCACTTGTTTGTCTTTGGATTTTGGAAGTCTGTATTCATGAAAGCATATGGCATTTCTTTTTGTCGAATTAGATCATTCGTCTCATCGGATCTGCTCAACCATTCCACCAAGGCTGATTTCTTATCCATCTCAAGCCCATTCTCCTGCCTTCTTCCCCTAACCTTTGACGTCCTGACTAAAAAAGCACATGTCACCCTCCAATTTCAATATACGCGGCCTCCACAGACAAATTCCTGCTCATATATGTTCGAAAAGGACGATTTTCTATTCTTCGGCTGTGACCTCCTGTCCTAAACTCAGTCAGAATTGGAAATATAATCTGCAGTCCATCTAGGCCTTTAAATCTTCGAAAGCAACTGCATTCAGCTGCTCCTGTTTGTCCATGGATTCCGCTTTCAGGAAGCACGTGAGCTTCTGTGTTAAATCAGGATGCTTTTCCCTGATACTTGTCTTCTGAACCCTGGTTTAGTGGGAGACAGTCTAAATAGCTTCATAACACACCACATTTGAGCCCTCTACTTGGTCAATTGTTTCCGTCGTTGGGTGGAATTATGCAAACAGTTTACATGCCCCTGAATCCAGGATTATGATACATTGAATTGTGTATAAGATGATGAGAGGCATTGATCCTGTGGATAGTCGGAAGCTTTTTTCCCAGGGCTGAAACTGCTAGCACGAGAGGGCACAGTTTTAAGGTGCTTGGAAGTAGGTACAGTGGAGATGTCAGGGACGTGACAAGTTTTTTTTTTTACGCAGAGAGTAGAAATGTGTGAAATGCGCTGCCGGCAACGGTGGTGGAGGCGGTTACGATGGTTTCTTTTAAGACAATCCTGGATGGACACAGGGAGCTTAGAAAAACAGAGTGCTATGAGTAACCACGAGTAATTTCTGAAGTAAGTACATGTTCGGCACAACTTTGTGGGCCGAAGAAACTGTATTGTGCTGTAAGTTTTCTATGTTTTCTATGTTTCCATGAATGGTTTCGAAAGGTTGCAGTGTTCGGGCCGGATTGAATCGGTGGGGACGGTGCTGATTGGGCGAAGCGGTAGTTAGTGGGGTCGTGGGGATAATCTCTCACCACATTTTAAATGCTCCTGGTGGCATGCGGCTCACACGACCTCTGACAACCAAGGCCAGTTCCTGGCCTGCAGATACGGATTAGCTGCAAAACCCGGCAGAAACGCTGATACTGACAAGAGTAAGACTAAAAGGCTTAATGCGGTCTGAAACCCAATCGTTTCGATAGACAACGTTTGCCAACCCTGGTTCGCAACACAACTCGGACAAGATAACCTCCGCTGCCCTGTGGCCGAGTGGAATATTTTTAACAAGAACGGAAGGGACAAAGGTGGATTATTGCGACTGAAAATCTGTGAGTTCTGGCAGCTAGGGGTCGTCAGGCGTGGTTGGTGGCTTATCTCAGAGAAAGACAACTTTGAACAACCTCGGCTGCCCTGTGACTATACGCGCTCATGGAGTAGGCTTAGGGAATGAACCCCGATGATAGCTTCAGAGCTGTAGTCCTGAAATCAGTCCTAGGGTGAGAACAACTCTGAATGGAAACTCCTCTGACTCCGTTGGTGCTAAACTGATTTGGTCACTGCCGTTCCTTTGGATTCTTCAGATGCGCGAAGAAGGGGAGCGTTCTGCGTGGGCGACAACCTTGTCTATATACCATTCCCCGCTGGCTTGCGTACCAGTTAGCCTGTCAACGTAGAATGGACGACGCAGCATTTATGGTTGCTCTATCTCAGGGATAGAGAACAGTGTATCTACCCGGGGTGACCCTTGATCACAGTTCAGTCATCCCCTTATCACTTAAAAATTAATAGGATCTTTCCCTTCACAGTGGGACAGAAGCTGCCGACCGGTCTCCTTTACTCACCTGCTGAAGGACGTCGCCGGGAACAGAAATGGACCGACCAGGATGCTGTCAATGCAGTGAACGGAGATCCGGAGCATCAGGGATGTTACAGGCCCACGAAGTAATAGCGATACACCAGCAGGAACCGAGGCATCAGCAACAGTCGTTCAATCACCAGGTTCTAGTGGTACATTCCGGCTATGTTAAAATTGAGAGGGTCTGTGTTACTGCTGCGCCCCCGAAGACTGAGCTTTGCTGCGAATATAAATGCTTCAGCAGACAACCTCTAGAGACAGTCGAAACATCCACTGAACACAAATCGCATCCTCTTCCATTTCCGACTCATGAACTAAAGGCGATACATTCACTAGGCTTCACACACCCCAGCAGTGAATTGTTCCCGAAACATATATGTGCTCATTTTCTGGAACTCTTCATATCATATTCTCAATATTGATTGTTGATTTCTCTTTTTTTTGTACTTGTAGGTATTGTAGGCGGTTTTTCATTAATTCTGTAGTGTTCCTTTTTAATTTCTGTGAATATCGGCAAGAAAATTGATCTCAAGATTGCATATGGTGATAATAACTTCACTTTGAACTTTGAACGTGTACTTTGAACTTTGACCAACTCCCAGCACTGACCCACCACTGGACCTCAGACGGAAGGAACGGAATGTCATTTACAGAGGAATATAATCATGCTTTCTGGTAGAAGGAATAAAGTTCGAGACTATATTATAAACAGGGTGCAAATTGGTAAATCCGGGGTGCCACATGCCCTGAATGTTAACCTGCATTTGGAGTCAGTAGACTCTTGTCCAGTAAAGTGATTACGATACCTGGTTATGGATGCTGCGGGGGTTGAACAGTGGTGCGAATGCACGAGGTTACTGGTAACGAATACGTGTGTGTTGAGTGGGGCAGACATTCGTATCCCTGACGAATTGTTAATTCGAACGTTGAGTACTGTTAAAGCCGTAGGAACAGTTACGATCATGGAGCGGAGGTTTGATAAACCAAAGGCATTGTTTTAGTCCAGACCAGCGCCGACGTAACGGCAGTGGAATTGCCTGGTACTATTGCAGCCCGAGAAGGGGGGCGTGGGCTTTCTAAACATTCCGGGAGGAGGAGATTGTAAGACAGCGGGCTGGAATGCAAGCTGAGTCTCCCGTAGCTGGGGTCAGAGACTTCAAAGATAGGCAGTTTTCGTTTCTGCGGAGCGAGGCGAAGGGATGGTCTCATATGGAATGTGTAAGGAGTCCCTCTAGTGAAGAGTGGGACTTCTGAGTTGGTATCCGCCCTTACATCCCTGGCGAATAAATGGCCCAGTTGCCAGACAGAGGGTCCTACCGATTGAAGGCTGAGAATGCCCGCTACGGTGAAGCCCACCCCGGAAGGTAAAAAGAGTATGGGACTTGGGCGGGGCTGACCTCTCAGTTGTTAGATGAGTTGCAGTGCTCTGATAACGTAAAAGGACAGCGATTACTTGAGAGTTTGAGTGGCGGGGCTGCTGGCGCAGTGAGAGCCTTAAAGACACAGAATCCCTTTGCCTCCTCTGTGGCCCACATACAAGCGCTATAAAATGTGCCTGACGGGACGGGAAACCCAATGTGGGTCATGGCGGGATTTCAGAACATGTGTCAGGAGGAGAAGAAGATGTCTGCCTAAATTTTTCGGCTAGAGAGACAGCTAAATTGTTTGCGGAGTACAGGACACATTCAGACTGCTGAAGTGCGGGGGGAGGGTGGGGGAATCAGTCTCCATCAGCAGTGTACAGTCTTGTCTGGTAACCTCCTGCGTTGAGGTGACCATAAATAGCCCACACCGGGGAGTGCTAAAGGAGATCATGGCAGAGATGAGAACTGAGATGTCCCGTTTGTAATCAGCGGGTATGCCCGCCCCCTGCGATTGAACTAACTGACGGACCCCCTAAGGGGACGTACTATACAAAGGGATGCTAGTTGCCGAGTTCCCGCGAGGAAAGTATTTATGCTAGAGCCATGCTTTACACAGTCTCGCAGGTCACTTTGCTGCACCGTTCGTTTTACAACCAGTACTCGACGCATTTACCATTGACGCCACTCAGTGCACGAGTGATTTGGGGTCTTAGTGCGGTGATTATCAGTATGATAGTTATTTCTCAGTGAAGCTGCGGTTTTGGAAGGCAGATCTGAGAGTGGCAAAGGTCCTTGATAAACTAGCGCTTGTTTGCCCGGACCCTTTTGAGAAGAGCGGAGCTTCTTTTCTTGTGGGGACAAATACATGTGTTGTTAGGAGACTAATGGGAGACTGCAAGCTTAGAGCTTTCTGAAAACATTGCCTATTCCCCCGGTGTTTCGAGCTGCTTTTGAGGAAGTTGCGTGGCCGCATTGGGCCGGATAATGAGCTTAAACGAGAGACTGTGGTCCACCCAGCCAAAACCATTCATGTTACGGCCTAGGGATGTAGCGAGAGTGAAGTCAGGAACACTAAGAAGAGGGAGATCACCTTCAATTGTCAGCTTCCCGGTGACGGTAGTGTCCCTGTGAGACAAGCCAGGGAGCAACTCTCTTCCAAAAAGGGAAAGTTGTCTGCTGAGTCATTCAACTTTGGGGATTCCCCGGTACCTGCGGGTTGGAGAAGGTTGTTAAAGAAGATTTTGGAACTGGAAGGTGCCTTTTCTACTGACGAGTTTGACGGGGGTTTCTCCAAGAGTACTCGCCACACTATCGGACACTTTTGGAGCAAGATGGAATGAGAAATATGAAGAGGACTTTCAGTCGCTGAAAGAGCTCTACGACAAGCGCCAGTGCAGGCATTTACAGATCCCGGATTGCCGAAAGTACTGCATAAGCGTGCCAGCAGAGAGGTCGTAGTTCATTGGTTGTTGGCGGCTTCATCTGCCTATAATTTCAGCATGAAGTATCGACCCGGTAGTAGGAACACTAATGCCAATGCATTTTCCCGACGCTCGCATGAAGGGCTGGACAGGGACAAAGAGTGGGAGAACGTTCCTGCCCCGGAAGTAAAAGACATGTACCAGTTTTCCATCATGGTGCAGGCAGTGGGAAGGCAAGGGCCGGATCGAGCGGTCGATCAATTTGAAGTTTCTGATAGCGCCATTCCACAAGTTTACTGTAATCTGACTGCTTGAAGACAAACCAATGGCCGGAATTGAGTCCTGAAGAAAGGACAGGTCCGCAGCGAGTTCATCGATTCCATTTGGTCAGCGGTCGAAAAGGACCAAACGGATATTTTCTACGGATTGCTCAAAGATCGGTTCTACTCGCCCCGAATGAGGCCTGAGATTAAAGAGTACTGCAAGTCGTGCATTCCATGCAGCCGGAGGAAGGCGCTTTCTATGAGGGCCGCTCCGTTATCTTACTTGCAGAGTGTTGGACCTCCTGGCCTGGTGTGTGTGGATTTCCCGTTAATGGAGCCAGATGCCAGCAACATGGCGGATGTCTTGGTAATTATGGATTACTACACAAGTACGCACAAGCCCTGTGTCGCGAGGTTCAGAAGGCGTCCACAGTAGGCAAAGTGTTATAGGAAAAGAATTTCAGTTACTCTGACTTTCCCAGGCCGATAAATATTAATCAGGGCAGGGATTGCTAGATTAGGCTCATACATAAGTTACTGAGCATTCTTGGGGTCGAGAAGTCGAGGACTACGCCTTATCACCCGCAGGGTGATCCCCAGTCCGAGAGGTATAATCGGACCTTGCTGGACAGGCCCGGAAACTTGGAAATCAGCATAACAAGTGGAGTCAACATACTAGACATGCGGTCCTCTGCGATAACTGTACACGAGACGAAGCTACCGGGTACTCGCCATATTATCTGATGTTTTGGCGCGATGCGAGGTTGCCCATCGACCTTTGCTTGTGAGGAAGGTCTACCAGCGAGGACTTATCTGAAGTATGTGTCGGATGTTAGAAGGGAGCTGATAAAGGCTCATGAATTAGCTGAGGTCGTGGCTGCCAAGCAGAATAAAGGAAATAAGAAGAGGTATGATCAAAAGGTTAGATTCGCCGAACTCATGCTGGGAAACCGAGTCCTCATAAGGAATTTGGGGCTATCTGTGAAGCATAATTTAGCTAACCGCTCTGTGACGACGCCCTGTGCAGTGAAAAGCCAAGCGTACTAGTTTTCTCCACAGCAACCACCTTCTACCTCTGGACTAAGAGGTACGTGTTGCCCCACGGCCTGACCTGGACCCTACACCTAGTAAGAGGACTCTGCGGAGACGCGGGAAGACTGAGGAACCAGTAGCAGGAAAGATTAGATCGGGACCCGCCTCTGAATGGTATATGCTGACTTTTGCTGCCTCCCCAGTTATGTGGGGAAGAGATTGCCTATCCTTCTCTTGCTAAGGCTGGTGCAGTTGGGGAGACTATTTGTGGACGGGCTGGGTTTCAGCGGGACCGTGAAGTGTTTGAAGCGGAACTCAACCGATTGGCAGAGGGATCCATGTTGCTGGAGGGTACACGTGGTAGACCTGAGGAAGCCTCGCCATATAGACCAGAAGTATCCCAAGGAGTGCCTGAAACTGAAGAAGTAGATGATGTGGTACGGAGACCCCCGGACAGGCTAGGTTATGTAGTACCGGTGGAACAGAGCGCAATGGCTCTCCCCCAGTGAGTTATGTCACTACCCTTTACAAATAGATTAAAGGTTCTGACATTCACGGTATTCTTTTGAAAACGGGGTTATAAAACCGGATGACAAATTACTTAGAAGTCATGAGGACATGTATTTTATTTTGTGCTGTTCTGTGAGAGATGCTTATTTTTCGCTTATGTGTGGGTTATTGTTGAAGATACATGTTAAGAGAATTGTGTGCTATACAATTAGGATGATCGGATTAAGGGGTGGTTTCTATGGTGAGGGACACTAGGGTTAGGCCTGGGGTTTTTGCTAAGGAGAGAGATGAAGAGTGAAGAGGTCGTCGGATTCCAGCCGGAGCGGGGCCGTGATTCGATGAAGCCTGCGGCGATCGATGTAGGATCGGCGGCAGGGAAACTGTGAGCTCCAACTAGTGCATATTAAGCTGTTTCATTGAAATGGGCCCAATTCTTTTTTTTGTTCTTTCTTTACTAATCCTTCAGTTCTGGAGTGGGCTCGAGCCATAATCTCACACGTCTGTCAGGGCTAGAAACCACAGTGTGTCAGACAGATTTAAACACTGATCAAAACTCCCTCGACTGCCTACGAATTGCGTCTAACTAAATGAAATGTATGAACTATATACAATGGCCACGCTGACGACAAAAGTTAATTGCTTAACAACGCAATAATGAGCAATCAACAGCAGCTGCGAACTTACAATTAGTGAGGTCGCTTAATTAGAAATAGGTAATAATCCCAATCAGGTAAAAGAGAATACTATAGCCAATAACATTACAATTACTAGTTCTATTCCTACTTCTGTTGCTACTTCTTCTATTACTACATATACTTATTTTGTTGCAACTGCTTTACCTATTAATGTTACTATTACTACTACTAATACTGCTATTACAATTAATATGGCTACTCCCACTATTCTTGTGTGTCTGTTAGTTATCTGTTGATTTCGACGATACTATAACCAGTGCGGGAAGAGTTTTACAGTGGCAAAGTCATTGCATTTGGGGCGATTCCAATTTCTCCGTCTGAAATTTCTTGAACCACTGGTCCGAATAATTATCACGACTGGAGATTTCCTCGGCTACTGTGAACGGTCATGACACCTTCTGTGCCTTGTCGGGTCCTTCACTCTCCACAAAGCATTGTAACATCTTCTTCTTGGCCATTGGATCTTGCAGTTGATCCCATTCGCTAGTCTGCCGGAACCGGCTTCATATGTTGCTGTAGGCATGTCCCACATCTCACCGGTGTTGGAGTTTCTCTCTACCCTCATCTGGTTTAGACGGCCTTTCAAAGCGGTGTATAGAGTGTGGCCGCTGTCGCATAGAAAGTTAGCTGGAGCCACAGGTGACAGCTGTGTGGCAGTTAGGGTTAAAGGTGGACAAGCTGCCCCTGGGCGGAGCATGACAAGCCCAAACCAAAGGTGCTACCCTCCCTGGATATCCCAAACACCCACTTACTATTACGATTGTTACTATTATATTTCTACTACTATTGCTACGATTGCTTCTTCTAATACTAGTGCTATTAATAATACTACGATTACTGTTATTACCATAATAACTATTACTGCCATTACTACTGCAACTAGTGATATTACTGCTACTGCTAGTACCAATACTACTTCTAACTCTTCTATTGCTCCTACTACTATTTCGATGACTACACTTACTACTCCTATTACTACGCTGCTACAAGCAGACCCCTGCCTTTACTCACATGCTGACGGACGTCGTCGGGAACTGGAATGGTCCGACCGTGATACTCTCATTGCAGTAAAGGAGACCCAGAGTATCAGGTAACATTATCGGCTCACGAAGTCGTCGTTACCCAGCGCTCGAGCCATCAGCATATCCAGTCGTTCGATCTCCCACTTCCGGTGGTCCATTCTGGGAAGAAGAAAAAATGATGAGAACGGCTGGGTCACTGCTACTCGAGCCGAGACACACGTCGACTGTACACTTTTCCATAGACGCTGGGTCGCCTGCTGAGTTCTTTCAGCATTTTATGTGTTTTCTGCAAGCAGTATCTTTTCTTCCAGCATTGAAGTGTCTGATATCAGATGGAACAAGTTTCATGTAAGAAGGGATAAGTTCAAAGTATCTCTGAAGGATTAAGTCAGGTGGGTGCCTGGTATGTCTGTTGAGGTGTTGCTACAGGTATATCGATACATCAGCGGTGGGACCTTTCTCTTTGGCGGGTAGAAGGATGAGAGGGGACTTGATAGAGGTCTACAAGATTATGATAGGGTGGATTGATAGGGTTTGATAGGCATTGATAGGGTGGATAGCCAGTATCTGTTTCCCAGGGCACGAATAGCAAACACCAGAGGGCATATGTACAAAGTTAAGGCAGAGACGCTTAGGGGAGACATCAGGGGTAAGTTTTTTACACAAAGGGTTGTGGGTGCCTGGATGACTTGCCAGGGATGGTGGTGGAAGCTAAAACATTAGGGGTATTTAGGGAACACTTGGAAAGGCACAAGGATGAAAGAAAACTAGAGGGTTAGGGGTAGTCTGGATTTAGTACTCTTAGTACTTTAGTACTTTTTTAAGTAATATATGGGTCGGCACAACATCTACGGCTGAAGGACCTGTACTGTGCTGTAGTTTTCTAGTGTGTAGTGTCTAGACATTTAGGAGATGGTTCGACAGGCCGATCAATGTCAGGAAAATGGATAAATTGTGGGCATAATGGATTATTAAGTTCGCTGTTTTATTACCAATTTGTTGGTCTCGGCACAAGGAAGAGCTTCTTCCTGAGCTTCACCTTTACAGTAGGTATTGGATACGTATAGCCAGATGTCATTCTGTATTCTGTGTGTGTGTGTGTGTGTGTGTGTGTGTGTGTGTGTGTGTGTGTGTGTGTGTGTGTGTGTGTGTGTGTGTGTGTGTGTGTGTGTGTGTGTGTGTGCGTGTGTGTGTGTGTACGTGTGCGTGCGTGTGTAAGAGTAAATGATTTAGTAGTGTGGACTGACCATTTGTTCAACAGTCTCTGCGATCTGGAGAGAGTTACTGACGCGTTCAACTTTAAAGGAGATATCTCCTAATGTACTGGTTTATCCCGCAGGAAGGCACCAAATCTAGTGACTAAATGGCTCTTTGTAAACACGTCCCACACCCGTAAGGCCTGTCTGCTTTTGCGAGAGGCGTACAATCCTATTGTAATAAAGGTCATGGAGCAATCAGGAAGTGATGAAAATGCGCAGTTGTCGGCAGCTTCTCATGAAACAGAATTAGCATTAACGAAGCATATCGAGACCGATTCCACTGAGCCGGGAAAAGAAGATTTAACAGAAGGCCCAGTGCGGATAGAAGTTACGAGGTGTCAGGAAGAGGTGATGCATTCATGAGGCCTAATAGTGGTAGCTCGGACACCAGGAATGATTAGGACGCGGCCTCATTCTAGAACGAAGTCGCACCTTTTCTCTGCAAAATTATCAAGCCAAGTGGAAAACTAATAATGAACTTCTGCAAATTATCCACGGCATTACAACGTATTTTCCTCCACCAATCCATTATCCAAAGCGGATGGACGGTTTTGGCATTTTGAACACAAGTAGACATACTGCTAAGCTGGTTGAGTTATGGAGTTCAATACAGAAAATTCCGAAGTGATAGACCTCGGAAAGTGGAACTTTCAAGGTTACTGGCAGATTATTAGTAATGTAGATGAGCAGCGGGGCTCTGGCGTCCTTCAACAGATCCTTCAAAAGTTCCGTGCAAGTTGATAGTGGTTAAGAAGGCATATTGTGTTTTGGCCTCCATTAGTCGAGAAATTAAGTTTAAATGCCGCGAGGTAATATTGCACCTCCATTAAAATCTTGATGGACCTCTCTGGGTATATTTTTTCCAGTTATTGTCGCCTCATAACGGAAAGGATGTGGACGCTTTAGATGGGATACAGAGGAGTTTTACCAAAATGCTGCCTGGATTACAGGGCAAGCCTATTGAGGAAAGAGTGTGCTGGGATTTTTGTTTATTTTTTGAACGAAGGATGGCTATTTCGTACAGGCGTATAAAATTACCACAGGCGTATATAGAATAGACAGCCAAAACCTTTTTCTCCAAGGGCGGTAATGGCTAATATCAGAAGGCATCCTTTTCAGATGAGTGGAGAAAGTTTATGGGAAATATTAGAGGCTGTTTACTACTTTATTACGCAGAGACTGCAAAAGACTAGAGTACCGTTCCGGGATTCATATTTGAGGCTGCTACGTTCGAGGCATTTAAAAGACTCTCAGCTCGACACTTAAATGAAAAACAAATGGAGGGTAATAGTCCGTGTAAGTTGCGATGTTTACATTGATCGGACAGGCGGTTAAATTTTTCCGCACAAGATCGTAGAAATGCCGCCGTATTGTAGTGTTGACTGGGTTGGGCAGGAAGGCGTTAACTCATCCTATGTGCTCATTGAGTGTAACAAACGCAAGTCGCCCTGGATTCCGATCTTCACACCAGAGAATTTTCTCCTTCTGTTAACTGGCCATTACTTCTATTGAATTACGCCATTACTCGAAGACGAGTTGCAGCTCCCATTTGAAAACTAAACAACTGTTCCACAGAAAAAGAGAAGACTGGTTGGAATCCTGAACTGGACGCAATCGCAGTGCGATGGAAAGAAATATAATCTGGGTGTCTGAATATGTATTTGCCGATTATTATTGGCTGTCACTAGATCGTCGGCTCTTGTACGCTCTGCTTACCATAAAGTCCGTTTATTATCCTGCCCTGGCTGTTGTTGCTGTTCCTGGTAAGCATTCTATTGACTGCTAAGTCTGTACTGCATGACAATTTTTTGCACCCAGCCTTCGTTTTTTTGTTAGTTCTCACGCATTTCTAACCACAGATAATTGTTTAGTGAACGCTTTTTGTTCCTGCAATTTACATCGCGGAAAGTACCAAGTGCCTCTGGTTACTCCCTATGAAAGAGGAAATTATGCTGCTTCTGCTTTTCCCCGTCATTGTATGCAATCCTTAGCTAAAACTTTTTGTTAACATCTACCGTTATACTCCACTCCAATATCCTGTTAAATGTTTCTTCTCTCTGCCTCGTTCTCTCCCTCTTTAATTCTGCTCTGTATATTTCAGAATAAAATTCACTGCAGATCTCAATGCAATATTTGGACCATCAAATTTTGTGAAATATTTGCAAGGCGTCATATCAACCCCTTCCACAATACGAACTCCACATCACCCTTAAAACCCAGATTCTCAACTCCCTCAAGTCATGTTATGCAGTTCAATATCTCATACACTTTAAAAAATTTTCCCTGAAGAGTTCTGGAATGAGGAGTAAATCAACCGGGTAAAAAGATTGCTGCTGGTCTGCGCTGCACGGTGATGAATATGCAGTATTTGTATTAGAATGTATTTTCCTGTTTAATCACAGAGTTTTCCTACGTTATGAAGGGAGTCATAAGTAAGGACATTTGTTAGTCAAGGCGTCAGAAGTTACGGTAACTAACCTCTATGCTACCATGGGCCATCCTGGTATATACCCCTTGAAGTTAAATTTCTAACCAAACTGTGAATCTGACACCGAGTACGCTTTGGGTGTATGAATGCGTGGACTTATAAGAGATAAAAACTTGCCATGATGGAATGACAGAGTAGACTCGATGGTCTAAATGGCTTAAATTCAGCTCCCATTCTCCACGGAACCAGCTACGACTGGACGTGATTCAGGCCGATATAATAATATTTTGATGCGGATACAATAGGATTTTGAAACAAAGAACACCACCTCGACTCAATTTTGTGACTTATAAGCAATCGTGCATCTTTCCCAGACAGAGCATCGCTGTTTTTCTCTGTAACCAATATGCCTACCTAAGGGCATCTTAAATATCACTTTGTATTGGCGTCTCTCGCTAATCCTCGTCACTTGCAGGTTTCGGAAACATGCTCTGCAAATTAAACATTGCTTGTGTGCTTTTTATCGCATTTTACGCTTCTTCTGGTATAGGAAAATGAAATATTTTGCATAACCCGCAGATAGCTAAGCACTGTCTTATAAAGATGTTTTATCACTAGTTATTGCGATTTTCTTTAATTTGGTGGTATAGTATGGCTCACCAAGCCGCACCCTTCTGCGAATCGCTGGCTTAAATACAGGAAAATTTGTAATGACCAACTAACCTGCTAACTGGTACGTCTTTGTATTGTGGGAGGAAAATGGATCAACTGAAGGAAACTCACGCTTTCAGGGGATGCCGGATGGAACTCTGGATCTAACACCACGTGCGTCTTCTTCACCCATACGCTGGAAGTTAAAGTGTTGTTGAGAAAATAAGCATGGCACGTGTAGAACGCTTTTCTTTTGTATCGCTCTCCACTGATAGACCTATAAATCCAGACTGAAAATTAATCAAGCTGGTAACTTCGGTCGCAGCTAGGACATTAATTTTCCTGTTGGTTTCCGTCCACACAGTAAACGTGCTGACGATTGTGGTTCTGTCCCGGGGAAAGTGCGGTCTCTCCAGCAGCGTCACGCGCTACCTCGTATCCATGGCAGCGGTGGATCTGTTGGTCGTTGTCCTTGACGTGGTCCTGATTCAGATACCCATCGCTTATTGAGAATGTTTCAGCTTCCTGTATGCCGTCCATGTGTGTAACATTCACGCCGTCCTGATTTACGCCGCCGCTGACTGTTCCGTCTGGTTCACTGTCGCTTTCACCTTTGATCGATTTGTGCACATTTGTTCGCAGAACCTAAGAAGTAAATATTGCACCAAGAGAACGGCGATTGTGGCTCTTGGGACAGTGATGGTGATAAGCTGCTTAAATATGTTTTGGTAGTTTATGCTCAGAGGTGAATACCACCTGGGTTATTACCCCTGGTTTTGTCTAGAAAGACCCGGTGTTTTGCAGTCACCAGTCTGGGTCGCCATTGAATTCCTCCATAATCTCTTCATCTCGGCAGTCCCATTTTGTCTTATCTTGTTGCTCAATGCCTTGACGACTAGACACGTGCTAGTGACCAGCAGAGCTCGAAGAAAATTGCGGACTTCTAACACCGGGGAGAATCTGAGAGACACAGAAATGGCGAGCCGGAAGAAGTCACTCATTCTACTGATAGTTATATCGGCCAATTTCATCCTGCTATGGGGAATTTATATGTTATATAACATGTGGGGCAGAATGTATGATCTGGGATACCAAGCCTCATTCCCACCTAGTTACCTACAGGAGCTGGGCTTCGTACTGCAGCTCCTGAGCTGCTGCACCAACACTGCTCTTTACGCCGTGACTCAGAGGAAGTTCAGAGAGCAGCTGAAGCAGGCGGCGAAATACCCATTCGCTCTCCTAGCAAACTCCCTTCCATGACCAGACGAGATGTTGAATTTACTTTGCGTCGTTGCCAAAATTCCGCTCGTCCTCGTGGCCTCGAACAGCTTCAGAAGACATGGGAGAAGAATATGGGCGTTCGGCCAATCGACATGAGACCATGAAACCATAAGATATAGGAGCGGAAGTAGGCCATTCGGCCCATCGACATAAGACCATAAGATATAGGAGCAGAAGTAGTACATTCGGCCCATCGACATAAGATTATAAGACCAAAAGATATAGAAGCAGAAGTAGTACATTCATCCCATCGACATGACCATAATATATAGGAGCAGAAGTAGGTCTTTCGGCCCATCTATACTGCTCCGCCATTCAATCGTGGGCTGATCCAATACTTCCAGTCATCCCCAATCCCCTGCCTTCTCGCAATACCCTTTGATTCCCTAGTTAATCAAGAACCTATCTCTGAGATGTTCTGCGCTTTCATTTTATTATGTCCCTTATTCCCATTCTACTGCCTTCTCTATGTATCCTTTGACAATGACTAATCAAGAACAAATCAACTTCCACTTTAATTAATCCCAGTGACCTGGCCTCACAACTGAATTTGGCAAAGAATTCTACTGATTTACTACCCACAGGCTGACGAACGTTCTCCTCAACACTGCTCTAAATAGACGTTTCTCAGGCTGCGTACTCCGGTCCTACACTCATCCGCTATAGTAAATGTCCTCCCCATGTTCATTCCTTCAATTTTCGATAGGTTTCAACGACAGCCACCCCCCCACCCCAACTCATTATTCTACACGCCGAGTACAGGCCCAGAGCCATGAAACACTTCTCATACGTTGACCATTTTATTCCTGAAATTATTCTTGTGAACCCCCACTGAACTCTCTTCAAGCCCAGCATATATTAGATAAGGAGTCCAGAACTACTCATAATATTCCAATTGAATTCTGATCACTGCGCCCTCAAGCCTCTGTATTGCATCCTTGTATTCTTTTAATTTCCATTCCTCTCGAAATGAATGCCAGCATTGCTTTTGTCTCCGATCCAGCCTGCTTGTTAACCTTTAGGGAGCCCTGCGCAAAGACCCCCAAGACCCTCTGCACCTCGATTTTTTTTTTATTTACTCCCCATTCAGAAATAGTCTACGCCTTTATTCCTTAAATTCCTGAAAAGCAATAAAAATTCACCGTCCGGCCACTTTATTAGCTACTCTGTACGCCTGCTCGTTATTGGAAATATCTCATCAGTCAATCATGTGGCCGCAACTCAAAGCATAAAAGCATGCAGAAATAATTAAGAGATTCAGCTGTTGTTCAGATCAAACATTGGTATGGGGGTGTGGGGATAGAGAAGGGTGGGATAAATGAAGAGGAAACCCAGTGAGCAAATAAGGATAGTTGGTTTGTGAAAAAGGAACCACCAAGGGGTGAGAAGGGATGGAGAATGGTGAGGGAAAGAGGGGCACATGTCCGGACTGAAGCAGACAGGTGGGAAGAGTGCGAAGGGACGTGTTGCTGAAGCTTGTGATGTAGATGAGAGTACAGAATGGCCATGTTGAGGGTGGGAAGAGAATAAGAGGCTGATGTTGGCAAAGAGCCCAGGGGAGTCCGGTGGAGGGGGATCGAGATAGTGGACGATTTGCCGGTGTGGGATAGTGAGGGCAGAGAGGAGGACGGGTGTAGATTATATAGGCCGCTGAGGGTGAGGGTAGATGTGTGGGGAACCGGCAAAACCTAGTGTGGGAGGAGCAGCCATGGGATATAGGGAGTAGTTGAGGATTTTAAAGGCACGCAGGAAAGTAAGGAGTGGCCCGAAGTGAAAGGGAGCGAAATCGGAGGAAAGAGGTGAAAAACAGTTTTAAAAAAGTAGTGGAGAGAGAGAGAGAGAGAGAGAGAGAGAGAGATGGAGAGATGGAGAGATGGAGAGAGAGAAAGAGACGGTGAGAGATTTAGGGCAGAGATTGAGAGAGTGAGAAAGCAGGGAGATAGAATGTGAGGGGTACTCTGCAGGAGAAGTGTTAGAGTAAGTGGTGTGGAGTGTGGACTGTTTGCAAAGCAGGGTGTGTGAGGGATACTGAAAGTTACACTGAGTGGGAATGTTATGTGTAGCAACCCATGACAAGCGTAGTGTCCAGAAGAGCATCTCTGAACGCACAAAACGTCCAACCTTGAATTAAATGTGCACCAGCAGCAGAAGACCACGAGCATACACTAGGTGACCGCTTTATTAGGTACAGGAGGCAACGACTACAGTGGCTACAGAGTGCATATTGAGCATAAGATTCTTGATGTAAAGTAATTCGGAACTCAGGGGTTGGAAGGCATTGAGAGAGCTCACCTTCTATATAGCTTCTATCTTTGCCTCCTGTCATCCCACCAGCACACTACCCCGCCCCTCTCCTACACTACTGCTCTCAACTCTGCTCTTTGCGCTCCCCCTACACACTCCCAATAAGTGACATACACTCTCTTCTCGCGATCAGCTCCCCATCCGCTCCTGTCATTACCTATCTGTCGTCCACTCTGCCACATCCCCAATCTCCAGCCATTCTTCATCTGTGCTCCGCTGAGCTACTTCCCTGCAGTCACACCCACCCTCCTCTTCCGTACTTCCACCCTTAGTATATTCTCGCTCCCCTGTGACTTTGCCGACTACACTGTCTCCCCTTCTTAGCATCTCTCTCTCTTTGATGCGCTACCCTCTCGTCTCCAACCACTCTTACACTCCAATTGCCCTTTCTGCACCCATCTCTCATCTTGCTCTTCCAAATCCTGTCCAACTTCCCTCTAAATCGGGACCCTGTGAAACGGATTGCAAAACAACTGGTGTCCCTATTGCAGCTTTCCTCCGCCTTTGCTGCCATTGTGATTTGTCATCACCCTCCTCCAGTTCTACCGCTGAGGGCTTATTCAATTCGCTCTTAGTATGGAAAATCCCCGTTGACCTTACCACCGTGGAAGAACCGTCTACAGCACGGTATCGATCTCAGGATCTCACGATCTCACAAGACTCTCCACTAAGATAAGCTAACGTCCTCGGAGAATGATCGTCACTTTGCTTACTACGTAGAATCACTGTCACCAATTCACACTGTCGGAATCATTCCCGTCCCCCGTCCCCGCAATCCTTATTTATTCACCGCCAAGTTATTGAGTGGATGGGCGAACCATCTGTCAATCCATGGTCAGAGATCACTGTGTGAAAACAAGGGGAGATCAGCTAGATTTTTGCTCCTTACCCCTGTCCAGCGATTCCCGAGTTGAAGATGGAGAGAAGTGGATCGGGAAAGGTTCCAGGTCTGGGTTTCTGTTTACAGACCTCTGTGTCATTGAAGGCTGTGCCGGATTCTGTCCAGGACCCTCCTTCAGTCTCTGTTGAGGACGGACAAAAGTCAGCCTTACCTTCGATCCTGGGACAGCAGGGTTTGGAAGAGAAGGGATTAATCAGCCAGGCCCATTGCTCCTGAAACTTTGGCATCTGGATTCACAAGAAGATGAATCAGCAGAAATCCCCTTCTGGATCTTAGATTGATGAAACCTGAATTAAATAAGCATAGAAGTTGAATTACACTACTTGGTTTATCGGGTCTTTTCAAAATTTCCATCAAGGCTGATATATTGCCCTTCTCAACCCCATTCTTCTCTGTTCTCCTCGCAGCCTTTGGCGGTCTGACTAGTCAGGAAATTATCCACCTCCGTTTTAAATGTGATTGCCCTCCACAAACGTCTGTAGCAACGAATTCCATACAATTGCTAACCTCTGTTTAAATAAATTGCTCCTCAGCTCTGTTCTAAAGGGGCGCACTTCCAGTCCGTGTCATCTGGTTGTAGACTCGCTCGGAACAGAAAACATCCTCCCCAATCTATTTAGGCCTTTCAATATTCCAATCGGTCTGAATTCTAACTGCTGGTGCCTGGCCACGGATCTGGCGTTCAGGATCCGCGGGGAGAGGGGTTGGGTTTGAACCAGACTGCTTTGCTCTTGGTAATTGTCCTCTGAACTCTGAGCTGAATAACGTCTTGTATTTGCGCTTGTAACCTGTGCATTGTCTCTGTCTTCAGGTGGTACTTACGAAAACAAATCCACGACAGCACATCTAGGAAAAGAGAAAGTCTGATCTCAAACCACCGCTACCCTGCGCCTATACCTACTCATGAGAAAGGATGTGGGAACAAACCCCGAGGAAAAGTCCAAAGCTGAAGTCCCTAAGGCGGGCTTGCGTGGAATTCAATACTGACTAGCAATTCCTGCGACGTCTCTGGTGCTAAGCTGTATCTGTCCCCTCTGTTCCTTAGGATTCATCATCTACGGGTAGAAGAGGACACTGCTACATTAACAGCATCCTACTCTCCATATCGAATGGTCTGGTTTGCTTACCCTCCTGCGTATCAACCTAGGCAGGTAGACCGGCTTGGCCGTTCACATTGGGACAGTTGCTGCAGAACCCTCGGAATTTTTCATCTGCTGATTGACATTGCTGGTAACCGGAATGGTCCGAAGGTGCTGCTGTCAATGGAGTGAAGGGGAATCGGATGCAATAAGTGACGGTGAAAGCCCACGAAATCGTTATGACACACCAGCGGGAATCACGGCGTCAGTAGTACCAGTTACACGCACAACACGCTGGAGGAACTCAGCAGGTCGGACAGCATCCGTGGAAACGAACAGTCAACGTTTCGGGCCGTGACCCTTCGTCAGGACGTTTTCTACTTGCGGTTTTGTGTTTAGTAGTGCTAGTTGCTTGATCTTCCAGTTCCAGTGGTCCACGGTGGATCGGGTAAAAATGTTAATATGTCTCGCTCATTGCTGCGTCCAGAAGACTGAGCTTTGCAGCGAGGATAAACGTGCCTGCCACCGTAAACAATCTCCAGACGCCGTTTCACCATCCTCTGAGCACTGAGCCGCATCTTCACACATTCCTGACATCCGCAACATGAAGAACCAGAGGAGACGATTTCACTTAGCTCAACACTGAACTGTTCACGTGCACTATGGGCTTACTAAACAGGGCTCATCATCAGATGTTCCCCAATTTTTCTTTGGTCTTTTTTTTCCTTTCGTAATTGTATACTTTATTATCGTTGCACATTAGCGGTGCCCATCTTGTTGTGGTCGGATTTTCATTGACTCTATAGAATAATTTTGTATATAATATGACCGCGCGCATAAAAAATATACATCTCTGGGTTGTAAATGGTGACATATGTTCTTTGATAATAAAGTTACTTTGAACCATTGAACCTGAACTTTGAACTTCCAGCACCGACTCGCAGCTAGACCTCTAATGTAATGACGACAAACAGAATAACGGCATTTTATAATGTATGGCGGTGTACGGCTGTGCGATTTGATAGAAGGATAAAAGTAGTGACTATTTTCTAAACAGGCAGAAAAAATAGAAATCAAATGTGCAATGGATCTGACAATTCTCGTGCAAGATTTCCTGAAGGTGAACTTGCCGGTTGAGTCAGCAGAAAGGAAAGCAAATGCAATGTTATAAATGAAAGCGGTTACGCATGGAGAGCGATTGATACCTCTTGACCTGTACTCACTGGAATTTAAAAGAATTATTGGAACTCCTGGGTGGATTGCACATGCAATGCATGCTTCCAAGAGTGGGAGAAAGTTGAAGCAAGGGTGAAGGTCAGAATAGATGGACAGTCCGTTAGAGTGGAGGAGTTGGGGGAGGGGGGGAAATCTTTAGCCAAAAGGTATTGCAGTTATGAAGTTCATTGTCACAGAATGTTGTGGAGACCAAGTGTAAAACAGAAGGAAGCTAAGTTCAGTCATCGGCAGGGAATCCGGGCATCCTGAGTGCACCGGCGCTAGACGGGGGATGCATCCTCGTGTGGGCAGGAAGTATCACAGGTTTTGCCTGCGGCTGGAGAGGCGGAAAATGAGATCAGGATGTCTCAGAACATCGGAGCTCGCGAGGATGGCAGAAGATACAATTGAAAAACAGAGAGCTATGTCCATATGCTGCTTCCATTTACAAATGGATTGTGGGTCCTGAAGTTCTTAAATTAATTTGAATAATGTATTATTAATAATGGCTTAAAAAGCTGAGTAAGAAATCAGTGGGTCAAGGAAGGTTTAGAAGAATGATAACGGGAATAGAAGCGTTAACGTATGGGCAGTGTTTGTTGACATTGGGCCTGTAGTTGCTCTAGTTTAAAAGAATGAAAGGGAGTCTCATTGAAAACTTCTGAATATTAAAAGACCAATGGAGTGAACATGCAGTGTACGTTTTAAATAGCAGGAGAGTCCAGAGACAAGGGTGGAGCTTCCTCTGTTGCCGCCATCGGCCATTAGACAAGGTACAGTCCCTTAAAACGGAGAGGCAGAGGAATTTCTTGAGTCTGGGAGTGTTTTCTCTGTTGACCACATTGTCACAGGTAGTTCGGGAGGCCAGGTTAATGGGTATATTTCACGCAGTCGTTGATTTATCTTAAATTTGTAAGGACGTCAACAGTTATGGGAAGAAGGCAGGAGAATGTAGTTGAGAGGGAAAATAAATCAACCGTGATGGATTGGCGGAGCAGACTCGGTAGGCCCAATGGCCTATCTATGTCTTGCGGTTGCATGGTCTTGTTAAGAAAATAAGTACACCACATGCCACCTTCACTGCCTAATCCACCTTTTACCTCCGTCGGGGATTGCTGGACCCGCTATTTCCTCAATCCCTCTCTACATACTCTCCTCTATAACTCCTCCTGGTCCCTCCTCCACTGCTCAATCTCTTTCATTCACCCTCTCGTCAGAGAGTCAATCTCCTTCCTCACCCATTCTCCAGTGACACCCAGATTTTTTCCACTCATTCAAACCTAGGCACAACTCACCCCTTCCGCTCTACCGAGAACCGGGGTTCACTCATTCTCCCAGAAGCCAAGCTCCCTAAATGTTACCACCATCAGATATTAGATGTATTTTTCCCTTCAGCCTCTCACTGCTTGCAAGGTCCCTGGCTGAAGAATACATGCGGATTATGACTCGAAAAACAAAGATATTCCCCTCTGGTGTGGGGCAGAGTGTGACGGAAAGCACAGTGATCCTGACAGGTGGGGGGTGGGGGTAGGTGTGTGTGTGTGTGTGTGTGTGTGTGAGAGAGAGAGAGAGAGAGAGAGAGAGAGAGAGAGAGAGAGAGAGAGAGAGAGAGAGAGAGAGAAGGGGTGTGGAGGGCGAGAGATGCACTGCACTGGATGAGAGGGACAGAAGGGTAAGAATGGAACAGAGTGAGAGTGAGTGAGTGAGTGAGAAAGCAGAAATAGATGGGTGAGATGAGATGAAGAAGGTGAACGTGTAATTGCTCCTTTAAGAGAGGGAAACAGAAAGAAAGAGAACGAGATAGTAAAAAAGGTGGTAGAGAGATAGAGGGACAGTGAGAACAAGAGCGAGCAAGATTGCCCCGATGGTGTAAGAGAGGGAGAGTGAAAGAGAGAAAAAGAAAGCGAGAGTGAGGGAGAGGGAGAATGAGAGGGAGGAAGAGTGCAGGAAGAGCTAGAGAAAGTATATATATTATTAGTATACGACTATCATATTGCGACTTCTATGTTGTCTATTATGACGAAAGCTGCTGCTATTAATTCTCCTACTATAACTATTATAACTATGACTACTATTACGACTAATACTTCTGCTACTATTACTATTACTCGTAATATTACTCCTACTACGACAACTACTACTGCGACTACGAATGACTATTACTACTAGCTCCGCTGGTATGACTACAAGTAGTACAACTATTACTACTAATATTACTGTTGCTACTATTTTGATAGTATAATTGCACCTACTGCTCTTAGTACTGCTATTATATTACTACCACTATACTAACATTTCCATTAATACTATTAATATTAATAGTGGAGGGAACCAGACGTGAGAGGGTCAGTATAGGATAGAGCGCTGGCGGAGTAAGTTGGTGGGTGAAAGACGAGATCGAAGGAAGTTACGCAGAGGGTTAACAGAGAGGTGAGCTCTCTTAATCCTGATCGACCTCTGATTCTTGAAATGCTTCAAACTACTTCAATAAGCTATGGACTGCTTACATTCAGTTTCCACTTTATTCGTTATCTCCTGTACCTGAGAAAGTGGCCACTGAGTCTATGATCGTAATTATATACTTCAAGATTTGTTGTGTTGTGTGTTCAGAGACTTCCCTCTGTACACCACTGTTGTAATGCGTTGCTATCCACCACAGCACTCAACATAACAGTCGGTCTCTCTCATACACCCTTCACTGTCATGGTCCTGGCTGGCATTCCCCATCTTTTCCCTTTCCTCCCTAACTGGTCCTTAATCCCCACACTTGATTCCCAATCTTTCCTAATTCCTCTCCATCACCAGCACCTGGTTTCCATTAGTCACCAGAGGATAAGGCACCGACAGCTCCGGTCAGCCCTTGCCAGATTGTTGGTCGACTCTCAGAGAGTCAGGAACCTTGCTTCAAGTCTTCAACCCCGTATCCCTTCGTAAACCAAGTCTCCCAGGTCCCGACTCAGCTTGGTCCCGATTCTGCTCTCGCTACGGAGATTCTGCCTCCTGATCCTGCCTCCGCGTCAGAGTCCTGCACTTGGGTTTGATTTCCTGCTACATCCCTGCCACATGCACTGTTTACAGGCTTCACTCCAAACCAACCACTCGAACACTCTTTCTTCATAGTATCACTCTTGCCAGAGCGTCCCACCTCTCTGCCTTGTCTCCGGCCTTTAAACTCTTTCTTTCAATAACTATTTCATTTGACCCCTTTCTTTTTGCACTTCTGTCCTCCGACCTCGCTCTCTTTCCCTTCCGGTCATCTCCGACTTTCCTGATGCCTTTTAAATTTTTCACGCCTTTAAAATACTGCACAATTCCCTGTATCCAATGAATTCTCATCCGTCACTAAGTCTTAATAGGCTCTTTCCATTCCGCGCGCGGCCTATCTACTCCACTACACACGTCATCTCCTCCCACCTCCCTCCCCAACACTTGATCATTCTGTCGTTTTCATTCTTACCATCGTACTGCCACTCTCGTCTCTCACCCATAGACAGCCGCCACTTCCCTTTCTCTACCGCTACCCTGCATCCCCTCCCCTCTCCGAACATCGGCCTCCCCTCCCGTTTCACACGCCCCATCACTGCCATCCTTTCCTACCTGAATTGCAGCCGCACATTCTGCTACCGATCGCTCTGTCACTCCACCCATCCAGCTTATCCTCCCAACTCTCCCCCCACCTCTGCCAGCAACCATCCCTCTGTCCCCCGCGACCCGCTGCCTTCACACTTTATCAAAGTTATCGGGACCAGCATTCTGTTTCCACCCCTCTGCAACGTTTATTCTCACCCGACATCCTCTGCCTTTATCCTGCACCTCTCCATCCTCACACACAACTCTTCCTCATCTTCACCCTCTTGCTCTCCAAGGACCTTTCGCACTCTATCGATCCCCGTCACTGTTCCCTGTTACCTTCCTCGCCCCTCACAATCTCTAACTCCCGGTCTCACTCTCCTTCGCTCTTTCCCCACAGTTGCAGCGTTTTAGTACCGAGCTGACTTGCCTGGTACACACTGCTCACCTAATCTACCCCTGCGCAGCCAAGCCAAAGGAGCCCTGCGCTTGGAGAAAAGCCCTGCCCCTGTGCATCAGATGGAGACAAATCTCCGCCTGCTGATTGCCCTCAGCAACTGATCACAGCTGGCCTCCCGAAACCTCCGAGGCTATTTCGCTTCTAAAGAGTCTCTTTTGCACACCACTGATGTAACGCGTGGTTATTTCAGATTCTGTCACCTTCCTGTCAACTTGAAGCAGTCTGACCGTTCTCCTTTGTCATTACCATTGCGTTTTCTCCTAAATAACCACCGTTCCCTGGATGACTTTTTCCCCACTGGAAACTCCAGAGACTGTTCTACGTGAATATCCCAGAAGATAAGCAGTAACTTGGATACTCAAACCACCTCGTCTGGCTCCTGCTAGCATTCCGCGTTCAAAATCAGTTAGATAAATTCCTTCCCCATTCTGATGTTTGACTCGAACAACAATTGAACCTCTTAACCATGTCACATACTTCGATGCCTTGAGATGCAGCGACACGATTGGCTGATTAAATATTTGCACTAACGAAGTGGTGAACAGGAGTAACTAATAAAGTAGCCGGAAGGCAAACAATTATTGTTTTTAACTGGGTATTTAATTAAAATTTTGCAAAGACGCTATGAAAGAAAAACTTCGAGACCAGAAATCACGTATCGAGAAAACTTGGCGATATTTTTAAAACATGATGTGGTTTAGGGAGTGATGCTTTGTTTTAGCCGAACAACCAGAATCTTCTGGTGTGCACCAATTTCACGTCAACCCTCGGCTGCTTAAGAAACCTAAGGTTTATAAAATAGATTGTTTTCCAAAAGGGCATAAATGCAGAACTCCAAGGTACCAAGCGACTGGGGTTTCCATAAGGCCATACGACCAGAAGTCATAAGAATTGATAGGCCATTCAGCTTCTCGAGTCTGTTCCGTCATTCTATCACGACTGATCCCAGATCCCACTCAACCCCATGCACCTGCCGACTCGCCGTCTCCTTTAATGCCCCGACCGGTCAGGAAACTATCACCTACTGCCTTAACTATAACAATGGAAGGCAGAACTTTCAAGAGATTCATCAATCTCTGTCTTATATCCTTACCTTCGATCTAAAAGGTCGCCCTTCAGTTTTGAGTACGTGCTATCTAGTTCTGGATACCCACGCTGTAGGAACCATCCTCTCCACCTCCTCCTGATATAGTCCTTTCAGAAATTCGGTAGCTCTCAATGAGATCTCCACATGTTCTTCGAAATTCCTGTGACTGCAGGCCAAAAGCTGCCAAACGCTCCGCACCATGTTAAATCCATTATTCCCTGAATCATACTTGTGAACCTCCTCTGAACTTCCTCAAAAGAGAACGCATACATTTTGAAATATGATTCCCAGAACTATTGACAATACTCCATCCGACCTGGCCTGGCTAGTGTCCTGTAAAGGCTCGGAACTATCTCCTTGCTTTTACATTCTCATTCCCTTGAGTTAAATGCCAACGTTGCACTTGCCTTCTGTATCACAGACTCAACCTGTAAGTTAACCTTGTAGGAGTTTTGCATGAGCACTGATGTGTTTTCTGCACCCCTGATGTTAAACCTGCTCTCCATTCATATAATAGACTGCAGTATTGTTTCTTTTACCAAATTACATTATCATACATGTCCCAAAAGTGTATTCCATCTGTCACTTTTTGTTCATTCTTCCAATTTGTCTAAATTCTGCTGTAAACGCACTGTTTACTCAGCAGTATTTACCCCTAAACTGAAACTTTGCCACGTAACCATCAATTCTATTATTCAAATCATTGATAAACAATGTAAAAAGCCGTTCCCAATACGAGAGGAATACCACTAGTCACTAGCAACCAACCAGAAAAGACGCACTTTATTCCAACTCGCTGCCTAATGCCTGTCAGCCATTCTTCTATCCATGCCAGAATCTTCCCTGTAAATCCATAGGATTTTATTTTGTATAGCAGCCTCATGTGGAGCACCTTATCAAATGCCTTCTGAGTCCACATGCAATATACCCCAAAGGTTAACTGACAGGTTGAAACGGTGGCAAACGCAATGCTGCCATTTAATTCGAAAGGAGTGGAATATAAAATAATATAAAGATGTAATGCTGATGCTTTAGGATGCAATACTCAGACCGTACATGTAATATTACGAGCAGGACACACAAAATGCCGGAGGAACTCAGCAGGCCAGAGAAAGAAAACCCTTCAGCAGGAATGTTGTCAAAGAAATAGGCTCGAAGGCGACAAAGGAAGAACTAAGCCGTCATGGCTGGCGCTGAATTCATTGAGCTGTGGGCACATGGGGTGTTACGAACCCCGTAACTGGGTCACATACCAGCAAAGATAGAGAGGTCCCTTGCAGTCTGATGGTACTATGTTTAACAGTATTTATTAGTAAAAATGCACAAAAATAATATCAATGCAAACATACAGATAATATACGTCGTCAATACCAAATCTACAAGTGCGGGTATAATAATAATCAATAAGAAATAGCTCTATTGTTGTCTAGGGAATAAATGTATTGTCCGATGGAAATATAAAAGTCCCTCAGTTCATGCAGCTACAGCCTTTTGGTTGTCGCTGTGTTGCACTTTGTTGACGAGAGAGAGAAATAAGAATAGAATGGGAACAGGTACCGCTACGGATTTTCCAACCTTTATGATTTCGATCCTTCGGCAGTCCCGTTTGTGTGGTCGTTCACTTGTGGCCTCTCCTTTAGTTAAAGCCGTTCTTCCGTGGTGAGGCCGCCAATCCCAGGCAAAGGGAAAGGACGCACATGAGCCCCCCACCGGCTGTCGCTATTAAACGCTGTCGCGGGATTTGTAGCATTTCTCCTGGTGCGTCTAAAGGGGTTGATCCCCAGACCCTCTTTTATCCTTACTCACGGGGTCTCAGATGTCAATTAGGTTGGGATGATGCAATCCCTTAACTAGCCCACTCTGGTCATCCCCTGAGGGGCTTCAATGAATAGTACATTACTCAATACACAATTCCGTCTCCAAGAGACAATAGCCGTTATCAGTGGTTCCGTCTATCTGAGGCCAGGACACATTCCAAACCCTGTGTATTCTGGACGTCTCTCTCTCATTTCCTGGGTCCCAGACCCGAATTAATAGCGATCTTGCGATTCTCAAAAAGGAGGGGGCTACTTTGTACCCTTCGGCCCCTCAGAGTTGTGGCACATTCGTAACAAGGGACAAAGGTGAGGGCCTTAATTAGGACAGAACGTTCTGCCTCAGAGAAGCGAAGGTCGGAGGGAATGGTGAAAACCCTGCAGTGTTATGAGCTGAGATTGGAGAGGGGAATGGGTTGGTAGTATCTGAGGGAAAAGGAATTTTGGGTTATTCAAAGATGGTGGGGAGAGAGGAATATATTATTATATATAACAGGATAGTCAATATAACATAGAAATACAGTTGCGTCAGCATGAATTAAGCAGACTGGCGGAAAAAGTTGTCCCGGAACCAGTTGGTCCTGGCTTTTATGCTACGGTACCGTTTCCCAGATGATAACAACAGGAACAGATTGTGGTTGGGGTGAAGCTGTTCTCCAATGATCTTTCGGCCCTTTTTACACACCTGTCTTTATAAATGTTCTGACTAGTGGGGCGATCACATCTACAGATGAGCTGGGCTGTCCGCACCACTCTCTGCAGTGACCTGCGATTGAGAGAAGTGCAGTTCCCATACCACCAGTGATGCAGCCAGTAAGGATGCACCGAGGTGTCCGAGCTCGTTAAAACCTGCATTGATGACTTTGGAGTCTGGGTTTTGAGTCAGCTCTGGATGGTAGAGCCGTTGAGGTCAGCAGCAGGGATCGTGGTCTGGAGACAGTGAGGCCTGCTGGCGTTGGAATCAGCAGGTGCGTTGGTCTGTAGACGGGTGATCTTCCGATCCTTACTGGACATGGATAAAATCAAAGAAACTGCAATTGAATGCGTGGATCCGGCGGAGTATAAAGAACGGTACAGGTCCATTACAGGCAGCGGAGAGGGAATCAGCGAGTTGTGGAAGTGACCGGGATAGGGACACTAGGTACCACCTCATGGCGGACAGCGTAGTGCGTAGAACGCGATGGGAGAAGCAGGCAATTGAACGTGAGTACCTGGGTCCTCGAGGGGTCCAAATCGAGCAGCTTCAAAACAAATCTGGACAGCGTGTGGAGGCTGGCGGCTTCATAACATAATGTGAGTGTGTGTGTGTGTGTGAGTGTGTGTGTGTGTGAGTGTGTGTGTGTGTGTGTGTGTGTGTGTGTGTGTGTGTGTGTGTGTGTGTGTGTGTGTGTGTGTGTGTGTGTTAGGTACTCGGATGAAAGTGGAAAGATTGTTTCCGAAAGTGGGGAAGCAGATCACCAGAGGACACGTTCTCAGAATAGATGGACTTCCAGAGTTTGGGAAGATTTTCTTTAGCAAAAGGGTAGTGATCTGTGGAACTCATTGCGACAATCGGCTCTGGAGCCCAAGTCAGTTGGTAGATTTAAAGCGGGTTGTAATGGGTTTTTGATTGTCAGGTCGTTAAGTAATACGGACAAAAGGCAGGAAGACGTGGTTAAATATGATAACAAAACAGGGATGATGGAACAGCGGAGCAGACACAATGGGCTGTCTGGCATAATTCTGCTCCAATCTATTTTGGTTTCCGATGAGGCCACCAGCCCCCGTGGAACTTTGGGAATGTGCAACAATCTTCTTGCCATGGAAGGAATTTTGCCAGGAGAGTGAAAGGGACTTTCGCCGTTTCCTTCAGTTGCTCTCTGAACTTCGTCTGAGTCACGGCGTAAAGAGCTGTGTTTGTGCAGCAGCTCAGGAGCTGCAGCATGATGCCCAGTTTTTGTAGAGTATTAGGAGGATATGAGGAATGGTATTCTAGATCATACAATCTGCCCCATATGGCATACATCATATAAATTCCCCATAACAGAATGAAATTCCCCGATATAACAAGAAGTAGAACAAGCGACTTCCTCCGGCTTTCCATCTCTGGGTCTCTGGAGTTCTCTCCGGTGCTCGATTCCCGCAGTCTTCTTCGGGCTCTGCTGGCCACTAGGACGCGTCTAGTCGTCAATACATTGAGCAGCAAGATGATACAAAACGGGAATCCCGGTGTGAGGAGATAGTGGAGGAACTCAATTGCTGCCCAGACTACTGAATGCAGAACACCGACTCTCTCCTTACAAAACCAGGGGAAATAACCAAATCTGTATTCACCTCCGAGCATAAAATACCAGAAAACATTTTTTAAGCAACTAAGCAAGATCACTGTCCCTAACACCACAGCCGCCGTTCTCTCGGTGCAATATTTAGTTCTCAGCTTCTGACAACAAATGGACACAAATCGATCAAAGGTAAAAGCGACTGTGAACCAGACAGAACTGTCGGTGGCGGCGTAGAGCAGGACGGCGTGAATGTTACACACATGGACGCCGGACAGGGAGGTGAAATGTTCCGAATAAGTCATGGGTATCTGCGTCAGGACCACATCGAGGACAACGACCATTATATCCGCCGCTGCCATGGCTACGAGGTAGCGGGAGACGTTGCTGGATAGACCGCACTGTCCCCGTGACAGAACCACAATCGTCAGCATGTTCACTGTGTGGACGGAAAGCAACAAGAAATATTAATCTTCACGGTACAATCGAGTTTACTTGTTTGATCAAAGCTCATGCGGATATACAGATCTCTCAGTAGTAATAGTGATACAAACAACAACAAAAAAGCGGACTCCATATATAATACTTTTTGACCCGATCGAAATGGAACTTCTAGCGGGATTTGCCAGCAGAGCGCCACGGTTGTGTAGTGGTGAGCAGGACACTCATGGAGTCGGATTCAGGAGTTCGATTCGGCGTGCTCTGAGAGGAGTTTAGTAGTCCTCCCAGTGAATGCGTGTGTTTCTTAATCCAGATGCTCCGATTTTCTCCCACAGTCCAAAGGCATGCTGATTGGTCGGTTAATTGTTCACCGTAAATTGATTAGGCTTTTGATAGGTAGCTCGGGCGGTGCGTCTCGCTGAGTCATACTGTATCTCTAAATAAAATAAATCGCCGTAACTTGTGGTATGTGATGTATTACAATGTATCCTGCTTAGCTGCCTGGACCTTGTGCAAAATATTTCATCTTCCCAAAACATAAGGAGCGCAAAAGGAAATGAAGACAAGAGAAGCAATGTTTGAATTGGTGTGGATGATACCGAACTCATCATGTGGTAGGATTTGTGTTAGAGGCTGATACCAAAGGAAAATTTAGGATATTCTTAGAAGGGCATATTAATGAGAAAACAACGGTCCAATATTAGCTCAGTAGGAGGGAGGTGCTGATTTTCATCACTGATCGACACAACATTTTAGAATGTACTGTACCGTTCTATGTTCCATATGGCATCGTGTCAGCCTGAGTCACTTGTTGTGGCATGTAGTTGCATGAGAGGAGGGTGCTGAAATAATCCAACGGGCTCATCCTCCATTCCTTCATACCTGATTTATTATTCCACTTCACCCCACACAGTACCAAAAGAGAGTACTACATGTATGAGATTTACATGCTCGGTGGAAACTTAACTTCTAGCGGGATTTACCAGTAGGGCACCACGTTAGAGTCGTGGTGTTGTATGGTAATCCTTGACACCCTGACTAGGGAGTCCTCACTAATGACACGCTTAATAATAGATTCAGACACTGTGATTTAACAGCCAAATGCAGTGTTGCTGAAATATCATAACCATGGCAGAGCAGACCAGCCAGCATGTTTACTCATTCGGTCCATGTTGATTAATATGAGCCGTGCGCGTTAACGTCTTCGTTAATCAGTTGATTACTTCAAAACTTTACAGAGAAGTTTCTTCAGAGACCATGTGATATCGAACGGGCAACGTGATTAGACGTGAAGTTGAGAGTATGGTTTTAAGGTTGATGTGGAATTTATATTGAGGAAGCAATTGATACGGTGTCTTCCAGAAATTTTCCAAAATTTGATTCTTGAAGTGATGCATTCAGATCTGGAATTGATACAATAGTTAAATAAAAAGAGAGAGAGAGTGTGAGTGAGGTAGTGAGTGGAAGAGAGAAGAGCGAGCGGGAGAAAGAGAGAGAGCATGCAACAAGGTATTGGACAGGGAAAGGATTGCGACGGTAGATAGAGACACATAGAAACCTACAGCACAATACAGACCCTTCGGCCCATAAAGCTGTGCCGAACATGTCCTTACCTTAGGCTTACCCATAGCCCTCTATTTTTCTAAGCTCCATGTACCGATCCAGGAGTCTCTTCAAAGACCCTATCGTTTCTGCCTCCACAACCGCCACCGGCAGCCCATTCCACGCACTCACAACTCTGCGAAAAAAAACTTACCGCTGATATCTCTTCTCAACCTCCTTCCAAGCACCTTAAAACTGAGCCATTTCAGCCCCGGGAAAAAGCCTCTGACTATCCACAAGATCAATGCCTCTCATTATCTTGTACACCTCTATCAGGTCACCTCTCATCCTCCGTCACTCCAAGGTGAAAAGGCCGGGTTCACTCAACTTAATCTCATAAGACATGCTCCCCAATCCAGGCAACATCCTGTAAATCTCCTCTGCGCCCTTTCTATTGTTTCCGCGTCCTTCCTGTAGTGAGGCGACCAGAATTGAGCACAGTACTCCAATTGGGGTCTGACCACGGTCTTATATAGCTGCAGCATTACCTCTTGGCTCTTAAACTCAATCCCATGTTTGATGAAGATCACTGCACCGTATGCCTTCTTAACCACAAAGTCAACCTGCGTAGCAGCTTTGAGTGTCCTATGGACTCGGACACCAAGATCCCACTGATCCTCCACACTGCCAAGAGATCTTACCATCAATGCTGTATTCTGCCATCATGTTTGATCTACCAAAATATACCACATTTATCTGGATTGAACTCCATCTGCCACTTCTCAGTTTAGTTTTGCATCCCATCAATATCTTCCCTGTAACCTCTGACAGCCCTCCACATTTATCCACAACACTTCCAACCCTTGTGTCATTAGCAAATTTACTAACCCTTCCTCCACTTCCTTATCCAGGTCATTTATAAAAATCAGGAAAAGTATGGGTTCCAGAACAGATCCCTGAGGCACATCACTGCTCGTCGACCTCCATGCAGAAAAAGTTTGATATTGAGAAAAGGTTTGGGCAGAGGTCTGCATGCAGCGGAGTGAAAAAAAAATCAGAAGCTCAATCTTCTTCCAAATTTAAAATTCACGCAGAGATTACGCAGAGACATTTGGGATTGGCGAAGATGTGGACTACGGAGCCAAAAGCGCCGCTGAACAATTACATCCGATAGCAATTGTCAGAATAAAACAAAACAGACAACCACAGACTACAAGGACACTTAATGCAGTGTAGGCATAGCAGAGAATGGAAAGCTTACCAGGAACAGCAACAAGAGCCAGCATGGGATAATAAACGGGCTGAATGGTAAAGAGTGCACACAAGATCCGATCATCAAGCGACAGCCAATAATAATCGGCAAAAACAAATTCAGACGCCCAGAAGATATTTCTTTCCATTGCTCTACGGTCGCCACCAGTTCGGGATTTCAACCACTCCTCTCGGTTTCCGTGGAACAGATGATTATTTTAAAAATGGGATTCGCAGCCTGTCTTTGTGTAATTGTGTAACTGGATAGAAGTTATGCCTTATTAATAAAGGAGTGAATTATCTGGTGTTAATATCTGAACCCACGGGGACTGACGTTCGTTACAATCAATGAACAAACAGGATTTGTTAACGCCTTCCTGTCCAACACGTTCACCAACAAGATAAGGTGGGATATTTACTAGTGCTGCTCCATGGGTGTAAGGTTTGTGTATGAGATAAGAACATTGATCATAGACAAGTATAGCACAGAACTAAATATTCGCCAAAGTTGTTATGCCAAAGCATTTACCCTCCACGATTATTCTAACTATCCCCTACTACATAGACCACAACACACCATTGTCCATGTACTAATTAAAAATTCTCCTAAATGCCCCTATTGCACCAGCATCTGATATCACCACCGGAAGTGCATTCCTGACTCTTGCCACTCTCTGTATAAACAGAAAAACAGAAAGTTATCTCTAACATCGTCCCTAAATGTCCTCCCCTCCTCTTAAAAGGAATTTTAGCAATTGAAAAAAAAAGGCTTTGACTGTCTACTCGGTCTCTGCCTCTTGTAATCTAATAGAACTCTATGAACTCCCGTCTCATCGTCCTGCGCTCCAAAATAAAAGCTAGCTCGCTCAACCTTTCCTCATTAGACATGCTCTGTAACCCAGGCAGCATTCTGATAAATATCCTCTGCATCCGTTCTACAGCATCCACATCCTTCTCTGTATGAGAGTACTGTAGTTCAACATGATACTCCAAGTGTGGACTATCCATAGTTTTATATATTTGAGCTCATTCGACCACACTGCCAATAATCCGCCAGTAACCTTGTAGTTTCACTTCATAATTTTCCAGATTGTACTCCATCTAACACATCGCAGCCCAGCAGCATTATGGCTATCAGAAGCAGAAGTGCGAAAACCGTCATTCCTCCTTGAATAATGGAGTGGCAGCAGAAAAAATAGAAGTGGTGGTACCGCACTTAATTAGAAAATATTAGGAATCACTTTGCTTCCCTGCAGGACTACCTGACCCGATAATTCTGGGGAGAGAAAGTGCGGCTTTGTTCTAGAATAAACCGCAAGTCCCCGCCGTTCACGGTTTCTGCCCTACCATTATTATGCCATATAATTGCATCATCTCCTGCTGACACAAATTAACTTCTAATTACCATTACGCCTTATGTTGATTTTTTTTTTCTTTTCTAGGCTTTCTCGAATGGTCCTCGATATACTTCATTCACGCTAATTTTATGCTCACAAATCTCTAAATCCTTCCATTTTATGACAATAGAACATCTATTTATATATCTCGTAGAAGTCTCAATATATCTGTCTGTATCGCCACCTCAAGCAGCCCATTCCTGTCATCCACTTTGTAAAGAACTTGCCATTCATACTTTGTTTCAGTTTACTCCGTCTCACCTTAAATTCATGCCCCTCTGGGAAAAGGATAGTGGATCTAATCTATCTGTATCTCTCATAATCTTAAAAAGTCCTATTAGATCTCCCCACAGGCTCCGCCGCTCCAAAGAAAATAACTGAAGTTTGTCTCGTTATAGCACATAGCCTTTCATCCAGGCAGCTTCCTGGTAAATATCATCTGCACCCTTACCAAAGACCCGAAAGCCTTACCAAAAAGGAGTGCACAGAACCGTTTGCACTCCTCAGATGCGGCTTAACCAGTCTTTTGTAAAGTTGCAACATAGCTTACTGATATTTGAACTCAAAGCCTTAACTAATAAAGACAAGCATTTCTAAGTCCTCTTAACCACACTGTCAACTTGTGTCTCCACTTTCAAGGAACTGTGAACTTCGACCCAAGATCCCTCTCATCCGAAACACTGTTAAGGGTCTTGCTTAACAGATATACAGTTAAGGTATAATACAGAATACAGTTTGTAAACACTTTAGAATTCTATTCCACTGTTCAGAAAACTTCTCGTTACAGATACATTTAGGTTTTCTACCTATCTTCTTTTCTGCAGGACTTATTGCAAAGAAGAATTTCTTGCAATTTTCAAAACCTGTGATTTACTTTTTACATTTAACAGAGAAAATATAGTGGTGTGGTTACTGCGATGCTGTTACGACTTGGAGCGTCGAAGGTCGGAGATCCGACTTCCTTTGTAAGAAACGTGGTACTTTCTTTCTCCGGTGCGCGTGGATTTTCGGTTTCCTCCCGTAGTCCAAAGATGTGCCGGTTCGTAGGTGAGTTGATGTTTTTAATTGTCCTGTGATTGCGTTAGATTTAGAATCGATAGGGGCTGGGCAGCCAAAAGGTCCCGTTCCGCCCTATTTTTCTAATCAAGCAAACAAATCAATGTCAGTGGACAACTTGGTTCTGTCATTTCAATTAAATAGTTCAGTTTGTAACGAAGAGCTTGCTGGACAAAAAAAGAAGTAAGAATCACCAGTTCTTTCAATTGGGTAACAGATCATTCGGTTCCATCTCTCTCAGCCTCTCTCTACCCTCCTCCTGTCTTTCAGTACACTCTCTCCCACTTTTTCCCTCTCTTTCGTTCTCACTGCCCGCCCCTTCCTTCCTCCATCCTTCTCTCTCTTAAATAGTGTATTTATTTTCATTATACGTTAGGGCAGTTAGGGCATTCGGCCTATCGAGTATGCTCCTGCATTCCATCAGGGCTGATTTATATTTCCTCCTAAATCCATTCTCCCCATAACTTTTGATGTCCTTAGTTATCAGTAAACTTTCTCGGTAAGTACCCAATGACCTGGCATCTACATGTATGCCTCTGTTAGTCTCGATAGACAGTGGATTTGCGCCTTGGAAAGTTTCCGGGGTGCAAGCCGGGTCAAAGTGTTTTTTTTTAAACCGGCAGTTGCCCAAGCTGCAAGTCTCCCCTCTCCACGCCACTAATGTTGTCCAAGGGGAGGGCATTAGGACCCATACAGCTTGGCACCGGTGTCATCGCAGAGCAATGTGTGGTTAAGTGCCTTGCTCAAGGACACACGTGCTGCCAAGGCTCGAACTACCGACCTTCAGATCACTAGACGTTTGCTTTAACCACCTGGTCACGCGCCAACAGACTACAACAATCTATGGCTGTATGGCTATGAATTGCAAAGATTCACCACCTTCTGGTGAAATTAATAACTTTACCTCTCCGTTCTATCGGACTGTCCTTCTATTCTGTGGCTGCGCCCTGTTTCTAGTCTCTTCCACTGCTGGAAACATACACTGCATGTTCACTCCATCCAGCTCTTTCAATATTCAATAGACTTCAAAAAAGTTCCGTTCCAGTCTTCTAAACGCCAACAAGTACAGGCCCAGAGCCACGTAACACTTCCCAGACGATAACGCTTTCATGCACGGGATCATTATTGTAAACATCCCCTACTTTAAGATTCCAAAGCTGCTTACTAATATCCCTGCAGTCTAACCAATGCCTTAGAAAATTCTTGTTTTTATATTCTAGTCTTCTGAAAATGAATGCTAATATTGCATTTGCCTTCCTTACCACTGACTCAACCTGCAAGTTAACCTTTAAGGAAACCTGCACGAGGGCTCACAGGTACCATTGCACCTCTGATTTCTGATTTGCTCTTTGTTTAGAAAATAGTCTCTGCCTTTATCCCTGAGGGCATTCCCAGCAAATACAATGGAACACTGCAGAATCAATGAATATCCGCCCACAAGTCGCCTAACAACCAATCTGCAAAACTACAAATTGTACAAGTAAAAAAAGCAAAATAATAGTAATAAAATAAATAAACAATAAGTAGCGAGAGCAAGAACTGCCTCTGGCAAAGACTTTCACAGATTCACTCTATGAAAATCCACGGATACGGTATCGACAGATTTTCTTTTTATCTATCCTACTTGCTATTTCTTCAAAGAATATGCAAAAAACTAAAAATATATATAATCTACTGTAATGTATTGAGCTTGGGAGTCCATATGTTGTGCAGAATATTTAATCTTCCCATAACATGAGGAGCGTAAAAGGCAAAGATGAGTGGTCTTTCAATTGGAGTACATAATACAGAACTCATTAAGTCTATAGGATTGGTGATAGATGCTGATAGACATTTTAGAGAATCTTAGATAGGTGTTTCAAAGATGAGTTATGAGTTCAGTAGGAGAAAAGAGTTAGACTGAGCATTGGTCTCAGCACATCATGGGCTGGAAAGACTGTACAGCTTTGTATTGTTGTGTCCTCTGGATGTTATTGCATCCGCCTCGAAATGCTGTATATCTGCCTGATTTACTTCTTGTAGCAGCTCGTTCCATTGGACAGAAATACGCCCTTTGGCCTATCGAGTCTGCTCTGTCGTTCTATTATGGCCAATTTATTATCACTCTTAACTACATACAGTAATCCAAAAAGAGCGTACTGACTAGAGGGTGTCTTTGTTAATGACTCCCTAAATATCGGACTCAAGATCTATGATTAAACAGCCAAGCACATTCCCACTGAATTACCGCAACCGTGGCAGCGCAGAGCTACCGCAAATTTTACGCAGACGGCTCGTATTGGCTAATTCCACCCCTTGAACTCTGCAGAAAAGCGAGTTTAAAGGGTATGTGATATTGAACGTTGCAAAGCTATTTTAGGGAATTGAGAATGTAGGCCCTTGTCACATGACTGGGTTTGAAGCTGTACTGGTCTTGAGGTGATGGTCTTGTGATGGTGGAATGACGTCATTTTCCCGCCAGTACAGATCATGTGACGGGTTTTTTTTACAGGTTATAAAAGGTAGACCCCACCCTGTGAGGAGGGGCAGTTCGTGGCTGGATTTGCCAGGTTGACTTCATGCCACTGCGTGTTTTAAGTGATGACGCAGTTTAGTTGAAAGATGAAGTTTTTATTTAATGCCTAAAGTTTAAAAGGTCATTGCCAGCAGGTTCTTTATGATCCTGTTAGTTCGAAATTAGTGGAGAGTGAAGATTCGAAGTTGGAAGTTAAAGATCGAGGAGAATCGCTTTCTACGGTGAAACGGGGGCGACCTTTGTTTGATCCTTATTTGGAAGGATTTCGTTGACTATCTTCGTGTTAATCCCTAGGTTTAACTAGAAAGGATTGAAGGTAGTGGAGAAGCAAAGGTCAGCGCCTTTAAGCCGTTCTGTTTCGTGAATTCTTCGTGGGAAGTTCGATGTCGGGGATCGAAGCAAGCGACGTGAAAGAGAACCTAAATCGTCCTATAACGTCTCTCCTTTTAAATGGACTGTGAGCATATCGAACTTTTGGCAATACCACTTTAAAGAACTGTTTTTGGAATATCACTTTACGAACTGTTTGGGCTGCCGCTCAGCAGCTGTTTCCGATTACGGTAGTGTTTGTTTACTTTTGGGGGGTTTGTTTTCTGTTTTTAATAAACGTGTTGTTTGTTATAAGAAACCCTTGCCGAACTCATATATTTATTGTTGCCTGAATACGTAACACATGCAGAGAGCACAATGAGAGAGAGAGAGAGAGAGAGAGAGAGAGAGAGAGAAAGCGGGGAGCGGGGTAGGGAGGGAGAGGAAACATGCAGTGACATGTTGGGCAAGGAGAGGCTTGCGACAGTAAATCTTAAAAGTCTGAGTTGAGGAATGCATGGAATGCAGTGAAAAAGGTTAGAAACACTATATTTTTTTTCACAGTGTGACGTTCTCGTAATGATTAACCAGAGATATCTGGATAGTCCCTGTGATGAGAACTACAGGAACCAATAGCGTTCGCTAAACAATTATCTGCGGTTAGGAGCGTGGCTGGATAAAAAGAATGAACACAGGCGACGGCTGTGTCCAAGAAAAACATATACAGTGCAGAATTATCAGCGACTGGAAGTCGTACCAGGAATAGCAGGAACAGACAGGACGGGATAATAAACGGGCTGTATGGCAAAGAATGCATAGAAGATCCGATCATCCAGTGACAGCCAATAATGATGAGCAAAACATATTTAACCACCTCGATAAGGCATTCACCTTGTGAGATATCCCCGTTAAAGGTGAATACGTCAGTAAATTAAATGCAAGTCACTGGTAGTCAGCTCAAACCAACAGACACACACATACACACACACACACACACACACACACACACACACACACACACACACACACACACACACACACACACACACTAAATTGCCCAGTGATTAGGGTAGTGTTAAAATCGATGCGCTGCTGCGCATGGCGACTCGATGGTCCGGCGTGGTTTGTTCTGTGCTGTATCACGAACCAAATAATCAAAAAACAAACAAATCAATCAATGAACCTCAATAAATAATGAGAAATAATGATGAATAAATCAAATCGTGCGATATGTAGCAATGTCTGCTCGTACATATGAATTGCAGTCTTGTACAGTCGGGAGGCAGATCCTCCGGATCCTTCTCTCTCTCTATCGACCCGCCCTCCTGCCACCCCTCTCTCTCTGTACCCCGACTATCTTTCTCTCTCTCTCTCTCTCTCTCTCTCTCTCTCTCTCTCTCTCTCTCTCTCTCTCTCGATCTATCTATCTATATCTATATATATATCCCTTACTCTCACTCTTTAAGTATGTGTGTGTGTGCACGCGTGCTTCGGTCGCCGTCTGTGTCTTCCAGTTCAGGGTAACGATGCCTCGATCATCAAAGCGAGAGGCCGCTGTCTCTATCAGTATCTTCCCTGCAGTGGTGATAGCGTTTCTGCAGTCCAAATCAATGGTCACATTCTCCGTTCTTCCTCAGCCAGGGACGTTACACACTGTCGTCAGAGAGGTTGTAAAGAAAACTGACGGGCAAAGACCGGAAAGTGGAAGACGCCGAGAGTGAAGACCAGATCTCAGGGCAAATCGGAGTGTCAGTGTTCCGTGGGTAAGAGAGGCGGGGGAATGGGAGATGAGAGGGTCAATGAAAGGCACTGTAAAGTGGAGAGGAGTTGAAGGGTAGAGAGTTTAGAGAGAAAATGAGGATAGAGAGAGTAGATAAATGCACTAAATAGTTAGGTCCTATGGAGTGTTATGGAAAGATGAGAATGTCCAATAATCCCCGATGGTGGCACAAAGTGGATTAGGTGTTGAAGGAGTTATTTGGTATACTTACCTTCATTAAAAGACCATAGGAGCATAAAACATCAGCCATTCCCTCAAGGCTGATATATTTCCCTCTCAACTCCAATCTTCTCCAGTCTCCGGGTAACGTTTGACTTCCTTACTAATTAAATGTCAAACAACTTATGCATTAAATATACTCAATGACGCCCTCCACAACAGACTGTGGCAATTAATTCCACAGATTCATCACTTTCTGACAAAAGAAATTCCTCCATTTCTCCGTTTTAAAGGACCGTCCTTCGAATCTGAGACTGCACTCCTGTTTATAGACTGTCCCACTGTTGGTAACATGTGCTGCTTGTGCACACCATACAAGTCCTATAATATGCAAGCAACACACACAAAATGCTGGAGGAACTCAGCAGGCCTGGTAGCAACTGTGACAAAGAATATAGTGGACGTTTTGGGCCAATACCCTCATCTGCCCTATATTCAATAGGTTTCAGAGATCCCCCTCTCTTTCTTCCAAACACCATCGAGTGCAGGCACAGAGCCATCAGGCGCACACCGTACTTTAACGCTTTACTTCCTCGGACCATTCTTGTAAACCTCTCTTCGATCTTCTCCATTGCCGGTATATCATATCTCACTTCCAGTTCCCAAAACTGTTCAATATTCTCCAAGTGCAGTCTGTCCAATGTCTGTAAAAGCTTTAGCATGAGATCGTTGTGTTGATATCCTCGTCCTCTGGAAATCGGGGAAGTTTGCAGACGCTGGAAATCCAAATCAGCAAACTTGAAATGCTGGAAAAGCTTAGCAGGATAGGCAGCATCTACAGAAGAAGGGTTTCGGCTGGAAACGTGGATTGTTTATTCGTTTCCATAGATGTTGCCAGACCTGTTGAGTTCCTTAGCTCTTCTGTTATTGAGGGAGTTCACGAGGTTGATTCCCGGGATGGTGGGACTGTCATGTTGAAAGATTGGAGCGACTGGGCTTGTATACACTGGAATTTAGAAGGATGAGAGGGGATCTGATTGAAACATATAAGATTATTAAGGGATTGGACACGCGAGAGGCAGGAAACATGTTCCCGATGCTGGGGGAGTCCAGAACAAGACGCCACAGTTAAGAGTAAGGAGTAGGCCATTTAGAATGGAGTTAAGGAAAACCTTTATCACTCAGAGAGTTGTGGATCTATGGAATTCTCTGCCTCACTAGCCAGTGCAGGCCAATTCTCTGTAAGCTTTCAAGAAAGAGTTAGATAGAGCTCTTAAAGATAGCGGACTCAAGAGATATGGGGAGAAGGCAGAAACGGGGTACTGATTGAGGATGATCAGCTATGATCACAGTGAATGGCAGTGCTGGCTCGAACGGCCGAATAGTCTACTCCTGCACCTATTGGCTATTGTCCATTATGTTGTTCTGTAATAGACTGACAACATTTAATATGCCTTCCTTACCATCTACTCAACTTGCAAGTTGATCTTTAGGGAATCCTTCAGGAGTCGAGAATAGGTGAGGATGTGGCTGAGTGTTCAGTGGTTGTTTAAGCTGAGTCAGGTGATGTATACGGTGGCCTTCACTTTTATCTTCGCTGCACATATCGGGAGGCAGTATTGACTGAGACCTCCTAATCGTTTCGCCACCCACCTCTCCCCCAAGACTGGATCTCTGGAACCGCGAGATCGAATGACTGGTGCTGATGACGCCTTGGGTGCTGCTGGATAATCACTACGACATCGTGGGCGTACAGTATCACTTGATGCTCAGGATGCTCCTCCATTACATTGACACCATCACAGTAGGACCATTCTGATCCTAGGCGACGTCCTTCAGCAGGTGAGAAAGGCCAAAACGGTCTGCCGCAACACTCCCACTGTGAAGGGTACATTCCTTTTGGCTCTGTAGGGGAAAAATAAATCTCTGGACAGTCACCAGCAGTTAGACCCGGGATGTTGCAGAGCTCTTTATTCATGGGTCGAGGGCCTCCGCTTGTCTAAGACAACCATAAATGGTGCGTCCCAACTGCCTACGTTGATCCGCCAGCCAGAACGCAAGATATGGAGGGTAGGCTGCTGCTCATTCAGCAGGCTCGCCCTCTCCACGCAGCTGACGAATCCATAGGAATGACAGAGACCAATGTAATTTGGTAACAGCGGCACTGCTGCTGTGCCAGTCGGCGCTGAACTCCACGTAGGAACTGCCTTGGGAACTACAGCTCCATAATTTTCCTCGGAGCTTATTCCCGAAAGCGTTCCCATAAGTGGGTATAGACGCAGGTCAGCAGAGATTTGAAATAAGAGTTTTCCTTCTCCTAGATATCTGTCATCTTCGTTGTACGAGCCCCGTTTGCACAGAATTGCTGGTTTTCATGTACAAATACTCGCCTTTGCATCTTCTCCTGTCAGTAGAAACCGCCACAGTAGCAGCTAAGCCACACGTGAGGACCAAAAGTTGGACTTGGTTGTCACAGGCTACTTGGAACCTAAAACACTGAGAATATTTAATGCGTAGTGGAAGCTTATCTCCATTATATCTCCCGCCGGCCGCAACAACCCATGGTCACAGTTATGGATTTAGAGGCTGCATAATGCATTGTTTAGGACCCTCACTCCGGACCACGCACTCGAACGCCTCTTCATCACAGCACCCCTCTCGATATAGCATCTCATCTCACTGCCTTGTCTCCGGCTTTCAAACTGTCACCGTCTCTCTCGACACTCAAGCTTTGTCTCTCTCTATCAATGTCTTTCTTTCTTTTGACCTCCTTCTTTATTTCACCTCTCTCCTTGACTACGCTTGTTTTCACCATTGGCCAACCCCGACTTTCCTGATGTCTTCAAACTCTTCTTATACCTTTAAAATCCTTCACAACCCCCTACATCCCATGGCATTCCATCCATCCCTAGGCCGTACTGGGTTTCCTACGCACAACCCCCGGCCCATCTACTCTCCTCACCCGTCCTCCCCTCCCGTTTCTCCCTCCCCCACAATGGGCCAGCCCACTCCTTTCTTTCTTACCATCATCCTGTCATCTTTAGCCTCTCCCCCATAGTTGGCCTTTCCCTTTCTCTACTCCAACATGGCTTCCCCACCCATCGTCTTCTCCCACACCCATCACTGCCATCCTTTCCTATCTGAATTGCAGCTCCACCCTATGTAACCCATCCTTCTGCACTCAGCCACTTTACCCTCCCATCTCTTGTCACATCTCGGCCTATAGCCACTCCTCTTTTCCTCACCACCCAGCCGCTCCACCAACTATCACTTTTCCCCGGCCACGCCATCCTTTTTCACCCCTCTGCAGCTGTCCCTCTAACTATTTCTCCTCACCTAATATCCGTTCCCTCTATTCTACTCCTCTCCATCCCCACGTTGAATTTTTTCTCCTTTTCCAACTCTTGCTCTCCAAGAGTTGTTCGCACTATCGATATCTATACCTGATCCCTGTTATCTCCTCCGATCTTGGCTCTGTCCAGCACTCCCTTCGCTCCTAACCCACTGATGCAGCGTTTCCGCACCGAACTGACTAGCCTGGTATAGACTGCCCACCCAGTCTGCCGCTCCGCAGCTGAATCAATGAACCCCTGCAGTCTGAGAAACTGAGCGAGATGGTAACAGTTCTTGGCCTGATATTTGCGGTAAATCCCTAAGGCTGTTTGGCTTCTAGAGAGTCTATTTTCCACACCGCTGTTGCAACGTATTGTTATTTCAGTTGCTGTCACCTTCCTGACAGTTTGAACCTGTCTGGCCGTTCTCCTCTGACCTCTCTAATTATCAATGCGTTTTCACGTAAATAACCGCCTCGATGATATTTCCTCAGTGCAAACTCCAGAGACTGTTATACGTTAATATCCCAGGAGATAAGAATTTACGTGGACACTCAAACTACGTCGTTTGATACCATCAATTATTCCACGGTCAAAGACAGTTATATCACATTTTTCCCAATCCTGCATTCGGCTAGAACAACAATAGAAATTCTGGACCATGACAGCCTGGTTTTATGCGTTAATTTTCTGTGGCATGAATGGCTGATTGATATTTGCGTTAGCAAACAGGTGTACAGGAGTGACTGATAAAGTGGCAAACATTTATTGTTTTCAAAGGGGTATTTAATTAAGATTTTGCAAATTTTTAAGGATGGTACGAAAGATAAACGTTGGGACCTGAGTTCACGATTCAGGAAAATAAATTGCCGATTTTTTAAAATGCGGTTTATTGAGTGAAGTAGTTTGGGGGGAGCGGTTGTTTGTTCTAACTGAACAGCCGGATTCCTCTGGTCCTCACGAATTTTACTTTAACTCACGGGTGCTTAAGAAATTAAGCATGTAAGATGCTTTAAAGGTTAGCTGGCAGGTTGAAACGGTGACAAATGCAATGCTAGCATTTATTTCGAGAGGTCAGGAATATAAAAGAATATATGGATATAATTCAAAGACTTTAGTAGACCATGTTGGCATTGGAGAGGTTCCAAAACAAGATCTCCGGAATGATTACAGTAATGAAATGTTTAGCATTTGTGACGTGCCAAGTGGCTCTGGGCTTATACGCGCTGCACCTCAGTAAAATGGTGGGGGGAATGTGTGGTGTTCAATTGAAACCTCAGGAATATAAAAAGACCGTGATAGAGTGACCGTAGAAAGATTGTATCCCAAAGTTGTGGGCGCTGAGGGGGGGGGGTAGTAAAGGGGATAGTCTCGGAATAGATGGACTTCCATTTACAACAGAGTTGAGGAGGATTTTCTTTATTCAAAGGGCGGTGAATTGATTGCCACAGTTAACTCCGGAGGCCAAGTCATTGGGTAGATTTAAAGCGTGCGTTAATAGGTTCTCTGTTGCCAAGACGTCAAAGGATACGCGGAAGAAGCAGGAGAATTGGGTTAGGTAGGATCATGAGTCAGCCGTGATGCAATAGCGGTGCACCCAATGAGCTGAATGGCTTAATTCTTGTATTGTCGGCTGAGGCTATCAAACTCCGCGGAATTTTGGGGGTGTTCAAAGCAAATTCTGCGTCGCTTCTTGTCATGGAAGGAATTTTGCAAAGAAAGTGAAGGGAGCTTTCGCCATTCCCTTCAGTTGCTCTCTGAACTTCCTCTGAGTCACGGCGTAAAGAGCCGTGTTTGTGCTACAGCTCAGGTGCTGCAACATGATGCCCAGTTTTTGTAGGGTATTAGGAGGATATGAGGAATGGTAGCCCAGATCATACAATCTGCCCCATATGGTATACACCACGTAAACTGCCCATAACAGGATAAAATTGTCCGATATAACCAACAGTAGAACAAGAGACTTCCTCCGGCTTTCCATCTCTGGGTCTCTGGAGTTCTCTCCGGTGTTCGATTCCCGTAGTATTCTTCGGGCTCTGCTGGTCACCAAGACGTGTCTAGTAGTCAAGGCATTGAACAGCAAGGTGAGAAAAAACGGAATTCCCGGTGTGATCAGATAATGGAGGAATTCAAATGCTGCCCAGACTGATGAGCGCAGAACACCAACTCTCTCCTTACAAAACCAATGGAAATAACCCAGTCTGTAGTCACCTCTGAGCATAAAATACCAGAAAACGTTTTTTAAGCAACTGAGCAACATCACTGTCCCCAACACCACAGCCGCCGTTCTCTCGGTGCAATATTTAGTTCTCAGCTTCTGACAACAAATGGACGCAAATCGATCAAAGGTGAACACGACGGTGAACCAGACAGAGCGGTCAGTGGCGGCGTAGAGCAGGACTGCATGAATATTACACACATGGACGCCGTACAGGAAGGTGAAATATTCCGAATAGGCCATGGGTATCTGTACCAGGACCACGTCGATGACAACGACCATTAGATCCGCCGCTACCATGGCTATCAGGTAGAGTGAGACGCTGCTGGATAGACCACACTGTCCCCGGGACAGAACCACAATCGTCAGCATGTTCACTGTGTGGACGGAAAGCAACAGAAAAATTAAGCTTCACGGAGCGCTCGAGTTCACTAATTTGATCAATTGCTCACGTGGATTTGCAGATCTCTCAGTGGAAAAGCCGATGCAAACAACAAAAAGAAAGGCATACTGCATATATCATGCTTATAAACCCGATAAAAATGTAACTTGCAGCGGGATTTGCCGTCGTGTAGCGGTGAGCTGAACACACAGCATGTCGGAGTTCGAAGTTACATTCTGCGTCCTTTGAAAGGACTTCTGTCGTCCTCCCCCTGAATTTGTGGGTTTCCTCAAGGTGATCCATCTTCCTCCCACCGTCCAAAGACTGGCTGGTCAGTAGTTTAATTGGTCATTGTAAGTTGATTTGACTATTGATAAGTAGTTGGGTTGCTGGGCAGTGCCATGCTGTATCTTTAAATAAAATAAAATAAATCGCCATAACGTGATATATAATGTATTATACGGGGTAGGCGTAATAAGCACCTTCACCCCCTTCTTTCTAAGCCTGCACCCTTGTTTCTAGTATCTCCCGCTATTCGAAATAAACACTTCATGTTCATCCATCCAGCTGTTTCAGTATTCAAAAGGTTTCAATGAAATGTATTTCCTCTTTTCTAAACCCCAGCGAGCACTGTACCAGACCCCTCAAACACTCCCCACATAGTGATACAAAAGAAGTCTACATACATCAAATGTATAGACTTGATAGAAATTTAACTTCTAGCGGGATTTCCTAGAAGGGAGCCATGGTAGAGCAGCTGTATTGTATGGTAAATTTTGATAACCCGACTAATGGGGGACCTCACTAATGACACCCTTAAAAATGGATTCGAACTCAGGGATTCGAACCAAGTGTTTTCTTACTGATGCATCGTAACCGTGGCAGCGCGGAGCAGTACGGCTTGTATTGATTACTTCCACACCCCAGATCTCTGCAGGGAAGTCTGTTCAGAGAGCATGTGATATCAAACGGGCAACGTGATTAGGCGAAGTTGCGAGTGTTGATTTTAAGGCGGATGTGGCATTTATATCGAGGAACCGATCGATATGACGTCTTCGAGATATTTCATAAAACTTGATGATTCAAATGTTGCCTTCAGACCTAGAGTTGATACTGCTCTTCAAATCAGAGAGTACAATCAGAGGCAGCGAGAGTGGGAGGAAACATGCAACAAGATATTGGACAGGGAGAGGATTGCGATTGTAGGTGCTGGCAAAACAGTTTGAGTTGAGGGTTGCATGCAACGAACTGAAAAAAAAAATCAGAAACTCGATATCCTTCCAAATGTAAGGTTCTCGCAGAGATTAAGGCATTTGATACTGCCGGGGAGATGAAGTACAGACACCAAAAGCATTGCTAAGCAATTACCTGCGGATAGGAATTAACAGAATAAATAAAACAGACAACCGCTAAGTGCAAGGAAATTTAATGCCGCCCAGACTTAACAGTGAATGGAAGGCTTACCAGGAATGGCAACAACAGCCAGCATGGGATAATAAACGAGGTTGTACAGTAAAGAGTGTACACAAGATTCGATCATCGAGTGACAGCCAATAATAATCAGCAAACACACAGTTAAACGCCCAGAAAATGTTTCTTTCCATCGCTCTACGATCGCCCCAGGTCGAGATTCTAACCATTCTTCACGGTTTCCGTGGTACAGTTGTTTAATTTAGAAATAGGATCCGCAGCTCGTCTTCCTGCAATGGAGTAAAACGCTCGAAGTTATTCCTTATTAATAGAAGGAGAGAATTATCTGGTGTGAAGAACGGAGTCCACGGAGACTGACGTTTGTAACACTCAATGAACAGGCGGGATGAGTTAACGCCTTCCTGCCCAACACTGCCACCAAGACGGTCCGGTGGGATATTTACCAGGGCTGGTCCGTGGGTGTGAGGTTTGTGTATGAGATAAGAGCATTGAGCATAGAGCAGTATAGCACAGAACTAGATATTCGTCCCAAGGTGTTGTGCCAAAGCACTTAATCTCCACAATTATTCTAACTATCCCCTACTACATAGACCACAACCCTCCATTCTCTTTTATCCATGTACTGATTAAAGAATCTTCTAAATGCTACTATTGTATGGAACCCCTTGGGTCGCCTCAGGCTCGCTCAGCTTGTTCTCGTCTAGGGGGAGCAGCCTTCGGCCCCGCTAAACTGTATAATCAGCTGGTGTGGATGCTGTGTGATGTCTCCGCCTCGGCCAAAAACAGACAGTACAATATATGCGATTAAATGAGTACAATTTATAAAGGTTACTATAACTAAGTGATTAATAACGATACAGTATATATGAAGGAAAAACAATAAAGAAAAGGCGCCAAACTTATCAAAGTCCAAACCACTTCGTGCACAACCGTTGGATCTCAATTACTGAAGTCTTCTGGCCACCATTCAATCCCCTCCGAACTCCTCGACTTGCAACTCAGGACCACCCGAAGTGGTCAACCAAGCACATCTATCATCGTCTCCCCTCCTCAGGGTACCTCCTGGCCTTGGACCACCCCCCCCCCCCCCGGGGTCCGTTCCTCGCCCGGTTTACAGCATCGCGTCCTCTCGCTCTCTCCCCCTCGCGGCGATCTGCTCAAAAGCTCGCCAACAACAGCTTACAGACTCAGAAGAAAGAACAACATTAATCCCAATTGGTTTACAAAGGATTACAATTCTCGTTATCAGTAAATTTTAACCCAAACAAGCTTCCAGCACTCTCTCGCAACAAAGAAGCATTCCTACTTTTAACAAAACAAAGAAGCCATTTTGAACAAAACAAAGAAGCCAGTAACAAAGAAAAAGAAGAAATCCCCTTTACATGCACCAACATCAATTATCACGACCGGAAGCATATTCCAGATTTTTACTTCACTCTGTGTATTAAAAAAACAGAAAACTATCTCTAATGTGGAGGAATTTAGGTGTGGGTTTATATAGGAGGTAGGGTTTAAAGGTCGGCACAACATTCTGCGCCGAAGGGCCTGTACTGTGCTTTATTGTTCAATGTTGTTTGTTAATATCTCCCCTAAATTTCTTCCAATCCACTTAAAATGAGTATTAACTCTAGATAAAAAGGTTTCGTTTGTCCACTCTGTCTCTGTCTCTTATAATTTTATACACCTCTATGAAACCCGCCTCCTCGTCCTTCGCTCCAAATAACACTTAGCTCGCTCCTCCTTTCCTCATTAGACATCCTCTGTAATCCAGGCAGCATCCTGGTAAATCTCCTCTGCATCCGTTCTAAAGCATCCACATCCTTTCGCTTATGAGACGACTATAACGCAATGCAGTACTCCATGTGTAGATTATCCATAGTTATATAGAAATATACACTTTCTCGCGGCTTTTTGAGCTCATCCCGTGACCAATGAAGGCCAACACATCATACACCTTCTTAACTACTCTACCAATCTGCGAACCAACTCTGAGTGTTCTAGCAACCTGGAAGCCAGTATCCCTCTGTTTGTCCACACCAATGTAATCGGCCAGTAACCTTGTAAGTTTACTTCACAATTTTCAGAATGGAACTCCATCTGCCACTTATAAACCCGCTTCAGCATTATCTTTCAAAGTACTAAAACCGTCAGTCCTGCCTGGATAATAGAGTGGCAGCAGGAAAAGATATATAAGTAGTAATACCGCAGTTAGTTTGAAAATATTACGAATTACTTTGCTTCCCAGCATGACTACCTGGCCTGATAATTTTTGCGGAGAGGAAGTGCGCCTTTGTTCTAGAATAAATCCCACATCACAGCCGTTCATGGTGTCCCACCTACCATTATTATGCCATATGATTGCATCACCTCCTGCTGACACTAATTAAGTTCTATCTGCCACCAGGCTTTCTGTTAATTCATATTCTCCAGGCTCCTGGAAATCATCCTCGATATGCTTCATTCATGCTAATTTGGTCTTAGAAGACACTAGCTTTGTCAATTTTTTTCCAGCTATTGCGCCGGGACACTTATTGCAAAAGCATTGTGTATCACGAGCAGGAACATCCAGGCATTATGGGTATTGTCCGTGTTTACAAAGGGCGAATGCATCATTTGAATTGGTATCTTCCTCCAGGATTCGACAGCTCCTTGGGAGGCATCCCGTTTAAAGGCTAATACGCGCTCTCACACACACACACACGGGCTACAGGAGGACGTTTGACTGTGCGTTATGCTACAGCAGGATTTAGTAGACTGTAGAGCGTAGAAAAGCCCTTCAGTGCTCAATGATGTGTCGCATCAATTACATTTGTAATCAATGGATGGAAAAAATTAATCCCTTATGCCTACCCAGTATCCATACCCTTCCAACACCCTCATATTTGTTTAAAAGTCTTTTAAGAGTCTTTCATGCATCTTCCTGTATCACCACACCAAGCTGTCCATTCCAGGCACCCACCAAGCACTGTGTAAAAAACCTCCCCCTATATTTTCATTCAACTTACTCCCGCTCAGTTTAAATTCATGCCTTTCTGGTATTAGATATTTCAACCCTGGGAAGAAGATCGTCAGTCTACTCTATCAATGCCTCTCATAATCTTACAAGCTCAGCTCCAGTATATAACGTTCACTTTATCGCCTTGAAATTGCAACAGCAGATCTGCAAGCTTCAACCGTTCTCTTCGGGAAAGCTTTAGTAAATGATCAAATCAACTCAAGTGATATCCTTCAATTGCCTCTGGAGAGCCACAGCATTTATCCAGTCTCTGCCACAGGATTCGTAAACCAATAGCAAGAGTGTTAATGTGAACTGGCCAACTCTTTTTTCTACATTTTTTCGGTAAATTTCTACCAAGCCATTTACAGAAAAGGTCTAGCTCTTCGGCAGCGTTGAGACTCAGTCCAGCCAATGTATTGAGGAAGCTCGACTTCCAGGACAATAGGCATCCATTAGTCTCGTGAGACCATGGATTTGCGCCTTGGAAAATTTCCAGGGCGCAGGCCTGGGCAGGGTTGTATCGGAGACCGGCAGTTGCCCAAACTGCAAGCCTTCCCTTCTCCACGCTACCGATGTTGTCCAAGGGAAGGACGCTAGGACCCAAGCAGCTTGGCACCGGTGTCGTTGCAGAGCAAATTGTGGTTAAGTGTGTTGTTCCTTGAGCAAGGACACAACACGCTGCCTCAGTTGAGGCTCGAACCAGTGACCTTCAGATCACTAAGTCGATGCCTTATCCATAGGCCACGCGCCAACACTTCCAGGACAGATAACTGGCAAATTAGTTGTAGAGCATTATTTTGTCAGTGACTAGCTCTCAACAAACCAGTACGGAGCCAAATCGAATTCATCTCCAGCCCCTGGATGGAAGAGTTGTGGAGACGGTCTTGAGGAATGTATGTTGTGGTGTGGATCGATGCTCAGTCTTTCCATGTCTGTGTGTATGGAATTGGCATAAGTAAAAACTCTGGATGAAAGTTTTTGTTGTGGTGAAATCATAAAAGGTGACGTCCTGCTTCTTTGCCGCTGTAGACTTTGACTGCCAACATCTGAACTAAATGAAAGACATGTTGGTTGACTAATACTTACTTTTTTAAGCCTCGAAAACTGCCAATTTTATAGCGAAAAAGCCTTTGGGCATATTACTTCGTATGATGCATTTGCTGCTGTAATGGAAAAGTATGACTGATCAGCATCATCACCACCATCATCGTCATCATCATCAGCATCATCATCATCTTCATTATCATCATCATCATCATCATCATCATCATCATCATCATCGTCATCATCATCGTCATCGTCGTCATGATCGTTGTCATCAATGCCATCGTTATAAGACAATAAAATACAGGAGCATAATTAGGCCATTAGGCCTATCGAGGCTACTCTGCTATTTCATCTCAACTCCATTCATCTGTCTTCTCCGTGTATCCTTTGACCCTCTGATTAATAAAGAATCTACCAAACTCCGCCCTAAGCCACTGATTTGACCTGCACAGCCGCTGTCACAATGAATTCCACAGATGCAGCATCTTCTAGCTAAAGAATTTTTTCTTCACCTCTGATCTAAGTAGACGTTCGTTTATTCTGAAATTGCGCCCCTGCACCTGGACTCCGCCAATGCCGAATTGCTAGCTCGACGTTCAACTCAGCACGGATAGAATGCGTGCAAGGAGCCTGCCGGATTACAAACCGGGACTACTTTACTCGAAGTCCGTTGTGGATGTCAATGCACCACCGGCCGGATAAAATAGCGCCCCTAAATGGCGCCAAAGTATCAACTACAACGAGGCCGAAAAATAAAGTTAAAGTGCAATGCAGCTTGTACATAGCATTGAATATGTAATACGGATGGGACCCATGGCGACTTCGTTATTTGGCACAACTAAAGGTAGAAAAGTGTTATTCTGACAGTAAGTCAGTCAGCGACTAATGTTGTTCTGCAGGAAACAGTGCTGGGATTTCAGTTGTTTTTGATATAAAGAAATAAAATGGATGGAAATGAGATGGAAGTCTAAATTAGGTTGGTTATCAGGTTGGTTAACGTCACATGGGTTGGTTGAGCTGTTCACAGTGAAGGTGTCTGTCCAGGAATTCAGCAAAAATCGGTACTGTGCAACACTCTTAGTTCGCTTTCTTATAACTGGATTCAGATGCCATGGGTTCCACAGAGCCCGAATCTTAATATTACCGAGGCCGCCTGCTTCTTTTAAAACTGCTCAGCAGTGTACCTTTGAGGATTTATGTAGTTTTAAAGGCAAAGTTTGGTAATACCACATATTTGACTTAGTATTTACTCTTCTCTGCTCTCTATAGTAATTTTTTTTGGCATTTTAAAAAATTTCATTCATTATTTTTAAAGCAATTTCGCTTAACGGCTTTTTGCATGCGCCAGAGACTTTTGCACAGTACAAAGACTTTGGCAGGGTACTGTATGCACTCAGTGGGCACTTTATTAGAAATACATACACATCTGTTCATTAATGCAAATATTTCATCACCCAACCAAATGATAGCACCTCCATACATCAAACATGATGACATAGTGAAGAGGTTCAGTTGTTGTTCAGACCAAACGTCAGATTGGAGAAGAAATGTCATCGAAGTGATTTTCTGCCGTGGAATGCTTTTTGTTGTGTAACGGGGCTATCTGAGTATTTCAGAAACTTCTGCTCCCCTGGGATCTTCACGCACAGCAGTCTCTAGAGGTTACAGAAAACGGTGAGAAAGAAAAACATCTTGATCTGTGGATGAAAATACCTTGTTAACTTGAGAGATCAGAGGGGAATGGCCAGACGAGTTCAAGCCGAGAGGAAGGTGACAGCACGTCAAGAAGACACGCGTTACCACAGTGGTGTGCAGAAGATATCTCCCACCGCACAGCACGTCGAGCTACAGCAGCAGACCCCAATGGGTTTCACGCTTATACCTGATTAACTGGTCACTAAGTGTATATTCATTTTACTTTATGGACAGAGAAAAAAAAGGGATGGAAGCAAGTGTTGTATGTTATAGTTTTGGAGGTTAAGTGTAAAGAGACAAATACAGTTAAATCCGTACAGGGGCTCTTGCTGTGAATTCCATCATTCCCTGAAATTAGGCAGTCATTTAGAAACACAGAAATCCTACAGCTCAATACAAGCCCTTCGGCTCACAATGCTGTGCCGAACATGTATTTACTTTAGAAATTACCTCGGGTTACCATAGCCCTCTATTTTTCTCTGCATTTGACGTGCGCTTAAAAGGAATTCACCACCCCACTCCCCCCCCCCCCACCACCACCAGATGTTTTATTGTTTTGTAAAATTGTACCTCAGTGGGTTTAATTTGGCTTATTGGCACTGATAAGCAGAAAACACTCTTTCATGTCAAAGTAAAAGCAAATATTTATGCAAATTGCTCTAAATTTATTGCAATTATTAAACACAGACAACTGATTGTATAATTACCCCCTTCAAGTCAGTATTTAGTAGATGCACCTTTGTTAGCAATTACAGCCTTGAGTCAGTGTGGATCGGTCTCTATCAACTTTGCATATAGACACTGCAATTTTCCCTATTTTTTACCTCAAGCTCTTTAAGATTGCATGCGGATTGTGAGTGACAGTTCTTTTCAAGTCCAGCCACAAATTCACAATTGGATTGAGGCCTGCACTCTGTCTTGCCACTCCAGGGCATTACTTTTACTGCTTTAAGTAATTCCTCTGCAGATTTGGCTTTATGTTTATGGTCATTGCCTTGCTGGAAAACAAATCTTCTCCCAAGTCGTAGTTCTTTTGCAGAATGCATCAGACTTTCCTACAGGATTTTCCTGTATTTTCCTCCATTCATTTTATACAGTACCTTCACGAGCCTTCCAGGGCCAGCTGCTGCGAAGACTCCCCACAACATGACGCAGCCACCATCATGGGTCACTGTAGGAATGGTGAGTTTTTGATGATGTGCGATGTATGGCTTATGACAAACATAGAGTTCATTCTAATGGCCAAATAAGTTCAATTTTGGTTTCATCAGGCCATTGGACCTTCTTCCAGCAGATTTCAGAGTCTCCTTCGTGCCTTCTCGCAAATTCTAGCATCGATTTCGTGTGAGGGATTTTTTCAGTAGTGGCTTTCTCTTGGTCACTCTCACATAAAGCTGTGACTGGTGAAACACCCGGGCAACAGCTGCTGTATGCACAGTCCGTCCCGTCTCAGCCACTGAAGCTTTTAACACCTCCAGAGTTGACATAAGTCTCTTGGCGGTCACCCTCACGACTTCCCTTCTTGCACGGTCACTCAGTTTTTGAGGACGACCTGCTATAAGCAGATTCACAGCTGTGTCATATACTTGCTATTTCCTGCTGGTTGTCTTGACTGCATTCCAAGGGATATTCAGTAGGTTGGAAATTTTCTTGTATCGATCTCCCGACTTATGCTTTTCAATGACCTTTTCGCGGACGCTTCGAGTATTCTTTTGTCTTCAAGCTGTATTCTTTGCTAGGGTGTTGACTCACAGATATAGATGTATTTGTACTACAATCAATTAAAACACCTTGAATGTACACAGGTTTATATATAGTATAGGAACACCTTAACTAAGTATGTGACTTCTAAAACCAGTGAGCTGCACAAGTAACGACTCGGCTTGTTATATTAAAAGGGGTGAATATTTAAGCAATCAATTATTCTGTGTTTATATTTGTGATTAGTTTAGATCACTTCATTTTTCATTTACAGAAGTAATTGATCAGGTACATTTTACACCGAATGGGCTGTTCCTGTGATGTACTATTCTCTGTTTTCCGTTCTAATAGGTTAGAATAAGCTTGTCGGAGAGCCTCCACCAGGGACCACGCTTGGAGCCAACCATCCATTGTGTCTGTAGTCATGGGATGTCGTTCGGCAGAGGGTCCACGGGGAAATTTTTCAGCTATTGCTATGTGAGTGGGGATTACAGGTCTGGATTTAAAATTCTAGCACGACGAAAACCAGCCGGAGCGAGGAAAGCAGGGAGAGCTTGAAGACCTGGAGGAAGTTATGGCCGTCGGAAGTGCAAAGAAGTGGTTTCAGGAAGCTGTTGAATGAGGCCATGCCTACAGTGGATATCGACCAATTTCAGCGAGCTGTTCAGAGAGTGTTGATTGCAGGTCGCAGAAAGTGTTGGAGATGCAGCGGAATATAAAGGCGACGACCATGGTCACGATGAGGCTGGCGGGCTTCTTGGACAGCGTACATCTCCCCCACTAGCCCTTAGCCATTCAGGGCCTAGCAAGTTTTCATAATTACAATGGGGAAGCTGAAGATGGTCGAAAATGGACATTTTCCTCTCCATCTGGGTCATTCGCCTGAAATAGAAACAAGGCAGGCACATGACGAAGGGTCGGACCCAGACCCCAAATCTGGCCGTACTTACCCATGCGAGGCTCGAATGTTGCTGGAGCTAAAAAGGCCAGGCAGCGCAGTGGTAGATGCTGATCACACACACACACACACACACACACACACACACACACACACATTATGTTATGAAGCCGTCAGCCTCCACACGCTGTCCAGATTTGTTTGTCAACAAGGGTCGAAGAAATTCCTAGAAGAGGGAAGTATTGGTCACAGATATGAGCCGGGAGATATTCGCCATGCAGAAGGGGAGAGACAGGCAATAGACCTAAGTCAGGCACAGACAGGTTCAGGAAACATACCGTGTAATCTTTCCTCTACATCTTGAAGCCCGTCACAAAGATGACTGCTTCACTCCCTCCACTCCCAGAAAGAAGGTAAGGATGACTATGACCATTGACACGTCGGAAGTTGCTCCCCATTCCACCCTGAATCGGCCAGCAGTGGAATTAACCATATAACCATATCACAATCACAGCACGGAAACAGGCCATCTCGGCCCTCCTAGTCCGTGCCGAACTCTTAATCTCACCTAGTCCCACCTATCCGCACTCAGCCCATAACCCTCCACTCCTTTCCTGTCCATATACTCTCAAATCCCGCTAACTCTCAAATTAGGGGGATCAAATGATTTGAGAGCCCCCTAACTCTCAAATCATGTCCTCCTTTTTGCATCTCCCCTACTCTCAATGGAAACAGCCTATTCACGTCAACTGTATCTCTCCCTCTCAAAATTTTAAATACCTCGATCAAATCCACCCTCAACCTTCTACGCTCCAATGAATAGAGACCTAACTTGTTCAACCTTTCTCTGTAACTTAAGTGCTGAAACCCAGGTAACATCCTAGTAAATCGTTTCTGCACTCTCTCTAATTTATATCTTTCCTATAATTCGGTGACCAGAACTGTACACAATATTCCCAAATTTGGCCTTACCAATGCCTTGTACAATTTTAACATTACATCCCAACTTCTGTACTCAATGCTCTGATTTATAAAGGCCAGTGTTCCAAAAGCCTTCTTCACCACCCTATCTACATGAGACTCCACCTTCAGGGGACTATGCACTGTTATTCCTAGATCTCTCTGTTCCACTGCATTCCTCAATGACCTACCATCTACCCTGTATGTTCTATTTGGATTATTCCTGCCAAAATGTAGAACCTTACACTTCTCAGCATTAAACTCCATCTGCCAACGTTCAGCCCATTCTTCTAACCGGCATAAATCTCCCTGCAAGCTTTGAAAACCCACCTCATTAACCACAACACCTCCTACCTTAGTATCATCGGCATACTTACTAATCCAATTTACCATCCCATCGTCCAGATCATTTATGTATATTACAAACAACATTGGGCCCAAAACAGATCCCTGAGGCACCCCGCTAGTCATTGGCCTCCATCTCGATAAACAATTATCCACCACTACTCTCTGGCATCTCCCATCTAGCCACTGTTGAATCCATTTTATTACTCCAGCATTAATACCTAACGACTGAACCTTCTTAACTAACCGTCCATGTGGAACGTTGTCAAAGGCCTTGCTGAAGTCCATATAGACTACATCCACTGCCTAACCCTCGTCAACATTCCTCGTAACTTCTTCAAAAAATTCAATAAGTTTTGTCAAACATGACCTTCCACGCACAAATCTATGCTGGCTACTCCTAATCAGATCCTGTCTATCCAGATAATTATTAATACAATTTCTAAGAATAATTTCCATTAAGTTACCCACCACTGATGTCAAACTGACAGGTCTATAATTGCTAGGCTTACTTCTAGAACCCTTTTTAAACGATGGAACCACATGAGCAATACGCCAATCCTCCGGCACAATCCCCGTTTCTAATGACATCTGAAAGATCTCCGTCAGAGCTCCTGCTAACTCTACACAAACTTCGTTCAAGGTCCTGGGGAATATCCTGTCAGGATCCGGAGATTTATCCACTTTTAAATTTCTTAAAAGCGCCATTACTTCCACCTCTTTAATTGTCATAGGTTCCATAACTTCCTTACTTGTTTCCCACACCTTACACAATTCAATATCCTTCTCCTTAGTGAATACCGAAGAGAAGAAATCGTTCAACATCTCTCCCATCTCCCTCGGCTCCATACATAGCTGACCACACTGATTCTCTAAGTGGCCAATTTTATCCCTCACTATCCTCTTGCTTTTAATATAACTGTAGAAACCTTTCGGATTTTCTTTCACCTTATTTGCCAAACTAACCTCGTATCTTCTTTTAGCTTTTCTAATCACTTTCTTAAGATTCCTTTTACATTCTTTATATTCCTCGAGCAATTCCTTTACTCCATGCTGCCTATATCTATTGTAGACATCCCTCTTCTTCCGAACCAAATTTCTAATATCCCTTGAAAACCATGGTGCTTTCAATCCTTTAACCTTTCCTTTCAACCTAACAGGAACATAAAGATTCTGTACTCTCATAATTTCACCCTTAAATGACCTCCATTTCTCTATTACATCCTTCCCATAAAACAATTTGACCCAATCCACTCTCTCTAAATCCCTTCGCATCTCCTCAAAGATAGCCTTTCTCCAATCAAAAATCTCAACTCTAGGTCCTGTCTTGTCCTTCTCCATAATTATATTGAAGCTAATGCTATTGTGATCACTGGACCCGAAATACTCCCCAACTCATACATCTGTCAGCTGACCTATCGCATTCCCTAACAGGAGATCCAACACTGCCCCATCTCTCGTCGGTACTTCTATGTATTGTTGCAAAAAACTATCCTGCACACATTTCACAAACTCTAAACCATCCAGCCCTTTTACAGAATGAGCTTCCCAGTCTACGTGTGGAAAATTAAAATCTCCCACAATCACCACCTTGTGTTTACTACAAATATCTGCTATCTCCTTACACATTTGTTCTTCCAACTCACGCTCCCCATTAGGTGGCCTATAATACACTCCTATCAGTGTTACTACACCTTTCCCATTCCTCATTTTCACCCAAATAGCCTCCCTAGAGGAGCTCTCTAATCTATCCTTCCAAAGCACCGCCATAAGATTTTCTCGGACAAGCAATGCAACACCTCCTCCTCTGGCCCCTCCTACTCTATCACACCTGAAGCAACTAAATCCAGGAATATTTAGTTGCCAATCACACCCTTCCTGCAACCATGTTTCACTAATAGCTACAACATCATAATTCCAGGTATCAATCCACGCTTTAAGCTCATCCACCTTTCTTACAATGCTCCTAGCATTAAAATAGATACATTTAAGATACTCTCCACATCCTCCTCTCTTTTCATCGCTAACAATGCATTCAAATTTATTATCCTTTTCTTTCTTCTCCCCTACATCTTCGGACTGAGCGCATCCCTTCTCCATCACCTGCCTTTCCTCCCTCACACACTATCTACTTACTTGCTCTACTGGTGAACTAACCTGCTCTCCCATAGTTTCCTCAAATTGATTCCCGCCCCCCCCCCCACCATCTTACTAGTTTAAAGTCTGCCCTGTAGCCCTAGCAAACCTCCCCGCTAGGATAATGGTCCCCCCAGGATTCAAGAGTAACCCGTCCTTCTTGAACAGGTCACGCCTGCCCCAGAAGAGGTCCCAATGATCCAGAAACTTGAATCCCTGCCCCCTGCTCCAATCCCACAGCCACGCATTCATCCTCCACCTAATTCTACTCCTACTCTCACTGTCGCGTGGCACAGGCAGTAATCCCGAGATTACTACCTTTGCGGTCCTTCGTCTTAACTGCCTTCCTAACTCCCTATACTCTCGTTTCAGGACCTCTTCCCCTTTCCTACCTATGTCATTGGTGCCTACATGTACCACGACCTCTGGCTCCTCACCCTGCCACTTCAGGATATCTTGGACGCGATCAGAAACGTCCCGAATCCTGGCACCAGGGAGGCAAATTACCATCCGGGACTCCGATCACCTCCACAGAACCGCCTTTCTGAACCCCTGACTATCGTGTCCCCTATTACTATGGTCCTCTTTCTTCTATCCCTACCCTTCTGAGCTACAGGGCCGTACTCTGTGCCGGAGGTCCGGCCACTGTCACTTCCACCAGGTAGGCTGTCCCCCCCCCAACAGTACCAAACATGAGTACTTATTGTCAAGGGGTACAGCCACCGGGGTACTCTCTAGTACCTTCCTCTTCCCCTTCCTGACCGTGACCCACCTATCTGCCTCCCGTGGCCCCGGAGTGACCACCTGCCTGTAACTCCTCTCTATCACCTCCTCACTCTCCCTGACCAGCTCCAGTTCCCTAACTTGGTCCCTCAGGAGCTGCAGTTCGGCCCACCTGGCGCAGATGTGGACATCCGGGAGGCTCGGAGACTCCAGGACCTCCCACATCCGACACCGAGAACAACAAGCTGCCCTCACACTCATACTTCCCGAATAACTGAAAATAACAAGAACTAAAAGATAAGCCTACTGTGCCCTCTTCCGCCTAAGCCCTCTGAGCCCAAGCCCTCACTCCGCTGCCCGCAAACGAAGCTGCCCGCTTCTTAAGGCTGCTTTCTTTTTATATCTTCCCTCCTTCCCAGGCCTCCTTCACGCGCCTGCGCAGTCCCGCCTCTCAGAACTCCGGTCTGAGAAGCAATTGGACAACTTGAAAATGGCCGCCGCCGCACTTCCTCTCAAAGCCTCGCTGTCCTCTTTTGTGGGAAGTGAGTCTCCAGGCGAGCATGGAACTGGACTCATTTGGTGAGCGACATTGTCGTGTCAGGTGTTGGAGATGTTGTGAAAAGTGAGAGGGGTGAGGGATTTAAGATGAAAATGAACGCTGGACGCATTTGCTTCAGTTAATTGGAATTTTCTTCAGACAGTTTTACATAGATTTGATTTCCAAGACATAATTATTAAAACTATACAGACACTATATGACAACCCTACTGCTAGGATTAAAATCAATGGATACTTATCAAATATTCTTACCGTTGAAAGGGGCACGGAGACAGGGTTGTGCATGGTCAGCGCTATTCTTCGCGTTACATCCGGAACCATTTGCTCAATCAGACAAAATGAAGATATCAGGAGAATGACTATTAAGGGATAGAGCATAAATTGGCTTATTACGCGGATGACATTTTGATCTATCTAAGGCAACCAATATACTTTTTACCTAAATTGATGCAATCCTTTGAACAATATGGTCGATTATCAGGATAAAAGATCAACACAGATAAAACCCAATTACATTCATATTACTGTAGCCCACCAAGAGAAATTGAAAGTAGATATCCCTGGGTATGGCACACAGAGTCTTTCAAATATTTGGACATCATTATGCCAAAAGATTTGGCAAAATTATCATAAAGTAATTATCAGCCTTTATATAAACGAAAATTAAGGAAGATATGGCAAGATGGAACATGATTCCTTTTTTCAGCCTCAGTTCAAGGATTCAGTCTATTAAAATGAATATACTGCCCAGGCTGTTATATCTCTTTCAGACCCTACCAATAGAAATTAATCAAAATCAATTCAATGAATGGAACAAGGATAAAAGGCTCAAAACTTTGCAAATAGCAAAGGAAAAGGGGGGGGGGTAATGGAGCCTACCTTCCCTTAGAGATAATTATTTTGCAGCACAGTTGAGAGCCGTGATATGTTGGTGCAACCCATCATATGACGCTCAAAGAAAAAACATTGAGGAGCGGGTACTTCCCATCCCTATACAAGCAGTTTTGGCTGATAACAACCTGCAAAGGTGCATAAATACTACTGATAACCTATAATATATATAAAACTCTTAAAACTACTATAAAAGAATATAATCTAGAGGGAGATATTGCAATCCTTAAATGCTATACATTTCACTCGGATTTTACACCAAATAAATTGGATGCTAGATTTAAGGACTGGACAGCTAAAGGAATAACAGATCTTTGCAACATAATGAAAGAAGGAACACAGTTCAGTTTTGAAATGCTTAAAGAGAAACACATTAGAAAAACGAGATTTTTATCGATATTTACAGATGCGACAATATGTTAATAAGAAGCTTAAAAATGTAACCAAGGCAAGTACATGTTTGATAGAGCTCTTTAGAAAGGCGTATGATTCAGATAATGGTAGCAGAGTCATTTCAAGCATGTATAAAGGATTGTCAAATCTTAAAACACATTCGACATCATACATTAAAACAAAATGGGAGAAGGAGGGATAATTATAGCTGAGGAGGAATGGGAATAATATGGAGGTATCAATGGAAGTGTACCAGCTCACAGACATGGAGGGAGTTTGGATGGAAAAATATTCATAAAATATTTTATTACACCCTCTCAGAAATCCCATTATAATAGTAACCTCCCTGTTTGCAGGAGAAATTGTAGAAATCGAAATGCAAATCATTATCATATTTTTTGGGACAGCCCAGTTATCAAAGACTATAGGAGGGGAATATACAATGCCCTACAAGAGATCTTCAAATGTGAAATACCCTTAGAGAGTAAGACCATATATTTTGGGTATATACCTCAAGAATGGTTGAAAAAAGATAAGTACTTAATGAATATGCTGTTGGTGGCTGGTGAAAAGACTCTTACTAGGAAGTGGTTATCACAGGAGAGCCCAACTTTAAATACATGGATGGAAATTACAATGGATAATAACAAAATGGAGAAGAAAACAGCATTTGGTAATCATAAGCTGGAACAATTTGATTCATACTGGGAAAAATTGTTTAACTATATAATGCCTCATAGGCCTAATTTTATTATCACAAATCAATGAATATGTTGTAAAACAAAATCACTCCCTACTTGTACATAGTTTTTTTTCCTTTTGTTTGTTTTTTTTTTCTTTCCACTCTTTTCTATTAGTGTATACCTCAGATAAATACTTTGTGGAGATTGGTGACATAGATGATTATATGATATTTGTGTACAATGTCTGAAATACATCTTATGAAATTGTTTGTTTGATGATGATATTCAATAAAAAAAAATAAATTACAAAAAATGAAATTCCCTATGGTTAGGCTGCAGTTTAATAGGTGGGCTGCTGGGCGATGCGGCTGGATACACACATAGATTATGTATGTTGACTAAGTCTTTTGTACAGTACTGTGGTTATTTTACGTAATGCACTGTACTGCTGCAGCAAACAAAAAATCGTGACATATGTGTTTGATGATAAACCTGATTCTGATATGGGTCTCTATTACGGACTGAGAGCTAGAAGGGGGCAGTGAGAGGGTAACGATGGATCGTAAAACGGGAAGGGAAAGAGTAAGGAGCGATACTTCCAGAGAGAATTTCTGTAAAGATCAATAAACCAAATGCTTTGAATCATATGAGTTTGCCTTGTGTCTCAGGGATGGGGTTTTCTGCGCCTGCACTACCCTAGCACCTGCCACTCCTTCCTCTCAGCCCCAATTTCCTATATTACCCGTATCTTTTCATCTCCTGACGAATGAAGAATGAATCAACCTCTCCTTTAAATATATCGCATGACTTGGTCTCCACGGACGCCTGTGTCAGCGAATTCCACATATTCACCAGTCTCTAGCTAAAGAAAATCCTTCTTATTGCCGTTCTGGAAGGGCGCCCCTCTATTCAGAACCTATCTTAGACTCCTCCCCTATCGGAAATATTCTCGCCATATCCGCTCTATCGATGTATTTCAACTTTCGACAGGTTTTAATGATGTCACCCACATTCTTCTGAATTCCAGTGAGTAAAGACCCAGAGCTATCCAATGCTTCTCATATGATAATCCTTTCAATCCCGGAAGTCTTGAGACGTACGAGATTAGTAGGTTAATTTTTCACATGTGTGTAATTGGGCTGCGCAGTCTTATGAGCTGGAAGGGTTTGATACCGTAGTATATATCTGAATTAAATTAAAATTTTAATGTAAAAGAACCTGTCCCTAAGATTTGACCTAAATCTCCTTCCTTCTAGATAAATATATGCCTTCTTCATGACGCTCCTACCACAGGAGAGTGACTCTGACTGTCTACGCTATCTGTGTATCTGACAGCTTATTTTCTTTTGTCAAGTCACATGTCGGCCTCCTTCGAACCCAAGGAAAACAAACCCAGATTTTCAATCTCTGAAGTCCTCTTCACTGAAATCCATGGGTACAACCCACACTGCCCTGCCTTCATTAGCTAACACAGTTACCTCCTCAAAATCCTTCCAGAATTGGTAACCTAACGTTCACCGCAACATAACCTCTCTGTTGATCCCAGATCAGAAGCCACATTTCCAAATTAACATAAATCCCATGGAGATGCATCTCACATTTCCCCGGAACCTCCCTTCTTCGTCCCCGGTTCTTGGCAGTTTTGGATACTTGCACTCGGTCGTTAAATTTTCGCGAGCGCACGGAACTAATATTGAACGGGACTTGCACAACGACGGACGTCGGCTCCAGGTATATCAAAGAATTCTGGCGTGTGCAGAAATTCGATGCTGATCAATCAGAGATGGGGTCTGTGTTCCGAATGAGCGTAAGAGATGTGTTAGTTCACCTCGTTAGAGGTCTATGGGTTTGCAATTCCAAGAAGCTCAACATGGGGAAGTTGAAATGTCGAAATCGGTTGTTACGTTTTTCTATCAGGCTGTTGGATTGCAGACCCAGTATTAACTGATTATCAGCCAAACTGGCTTTTCAGTTCAAGAGCCGGGAGTTAATATTACAGCTCCAAAAATCCCTGCTCAGATTACACTTGGAGTACTGTGTTCAGTTCTGGTCCCCTCATTACGTTATAGGAAGGATCTAGCAGCTTTAGAGAGGGTGCAGAGGAGATTTAATAGGGCGCTGCCTGGAGTGGAGAGCATGTCATTTGAGGACAGGTTCAATAAGCTCAGGTTTTTCTGAAGTGAAGGAGGAGAAGAGGTAACTTGATAAAGGTAAAGAACATCATAAGAAACACTGATCGAGTGGACAGCCAGAGGCGTTTTCCCAGGGCAGAAATTTCCCAAGCGGCATGGCTGTAAGGCAGTTGGATGAAACTATGTGCGGGGGGAGGCTGCCGTGGGTAGGTTTTTTGCTCATAGACTGGTGGGTGCCCTGACAGGGGTGATGGTAGATGTTATGTTTTCTAACTCCAAACTCTAAAACCAACTGAAAGGAAAATTCCTGATTTTTGGAATGAAAGGGTTGTCATATTAAGCTTGTTTGGTGGTTCTGGGCTTGTATTCACCAGAATACAGAAGAATGAGGGGTGACCTCATTGAAACCCATTGAATGGTGAAAGGCCTTGATAGAGTGGATGTGGGAATAATTTTCCTATGGTGGAAGAGTTCACAGATCAGAAGACACAACCTCAGAATAGCAGGGCGTCCTTTTAGAACGGAGATGAGAATGAATTTCTTTAGCCAGAGAATTATTTGCCTGAGGCAGCTTTGAAGGCCAAATTTTTATGTATATTTAAGGCAGGAGTTAAAAATCCTTGATTGTTCAGCACATGAAAGGATACGGAGAGAAGGCAGGAGATTAAGGCTGAGAGGAAAATTGGATCAGCCATAATGAAATAGCTTGGAGACTCGATGGGCTAAATGGCCTAATTCTGCTTATGGTCTACACTTACTATCAAGCCTGTGTTTTCTTCCTTCTACTGCCATACGGCAGTCCGTAAAAGAGCGTTAGGTTCCACATCACCAGGTTCAGGAACAGTTATTACCCTTCAACCGTTAGCGGCCTGCATAACTCCACTCAGTCCAACATGAACGGATTTCAGAATCTACGGACTCACTTTCAAGGACTCTACACACGTTGTCAATATTTATTTTTATTTATCAGTTCTTATTTTGTTTTCTTTTAAAAGTGGATTGAAAATTTAAAATTGGATAAATCTCCGGATCCTGACAGGATATTCCCCAGGACCTTGAGGGAAGTTTGTGTAGAGATAGCAGGAGCTCTGACGGAGATCTTTCAGATGTCATTAGAAACGGGGATTGTGCCGGAGGATTGGCGTATTGCTCATGTGGTTCCATCGTTTAAAAAGGGTTCCAGAAGTAAGCCTAGCAATTATAGACCTGTCAGTTTGACATCAGTGGTGGGTAAATTAATGGAAATTATTCTTAGAAATTGTATTAATAATTATCTGGATAGACAGGATCTGATTAGGAGTAGCCAGCATGGATTTGTGCGTGGAAGGTCATGTTTGACAAATCTTATTGAATTTTTTGAAGAAGTTACGAGGAATGTTGACGAGGGTTAGGCAGTGGATGTAGTCTATATGGACTTCAGCAAGTCCTTTGACAAAGTTCCACATGGACAGTTAGTTAAGAAGGTTCAGCCGTTAGGTATTAATGCTGGAGTAATAAAATGGATTCAACAGTGGCTAGATGGGAGATGCCAGAGAGTAGTGGTGGATAATCTTTCATCGGGATGGAGGCCAGTGACTAGCGGGGTGCCTCAGGGATCTGTTTTGGGCCAAATGTTGTTTGTAATATACATAAATGATCTGGACGATGGGATGGTAAATTGGATTAGTAAGTATGCCGATGATACTAAGGTAGGAGGTGTTGTGGATAATGAGGTGGGTTTTCAAAGCTTGCAGGGAGATTTATGCCGGTTAGAAGAATGGGCTGAACGTTGGCAGATGGAGTTTAATGCTGAGAAGTGTGAGGTTCTACATTTTGGCAAGAATAATCCAAATAGAACATACAGGGTAGATGGTAGGTCATTGAGGAATGCAGTGGAACAGAAAGATCTAGGAACAACAGTGCATAGTTCCCTGAAGGTGGAGTCTCATGTAGATAGGATGGTGAAGAAGGCTTTTGGAATGCTGGCCTTTATAAATCAGAGCATTGAGTACAGAAGTTGGGATGTAATGTTAAAATTGTACAAGGCATTGGTAAGGCCAAATTTGAAATATTGTGTACAGTTCTGGTCACCGAATTATAGGAAATATATCAATAAATTAGAGAGAGTGCAGAGACGATTTACTAGGATGTTACCTGGGTTTCAGCACTTAAGTTACAGAGAAAGGTTGAACAAGTTAGGTCTCTATTCATTGGAGCGCAGAAGGTTGAGGGGGGATTTGATCAAGGTATTTAAAATTTTGAGAAGGATAGATAGAGTTGACGTGAATAGGTGATTCCATTGAGAGTAGGGGAGATTCAAACGAGAGGACATGATTTGAGAGTTTGGGGGCAGAAGTTTAAGGGAAACACGAGGGGGTATTTCTTTACTCAGAGAGTGATAGCTGTGCGGAATGAGCTTCCTGTAGAAGGAGTAGAGGCCAGTTCAGTTGTTTCATTTAAGGTAAAATTGAATAGGTATATGGACAGGAAAGGAGTGGAGGGTTATGGGCTGAGTGCGGGTAGGTGGGATTAGGTGAGATTAAGAGTTCGGCACGGACTAGGAGGGCCGAGATGGCCTGTTTCCGTGCTGTGATTGTTATATAGTTATTTGGTTTTCTTTTGTATTTGCACAATTTGTCGTCTTTTACATATTGGTTGTGTGTCCCCGTTTGGTTGTAGTTTTTTCATTGATGTTATATTGTTTCTGTGTATTTACTGTTAGTGCTCTCAAGAAAATGTATCTCAGTGTGATCTATGGTGACATATAAGCACTTTGATAATAAATGTACTTCGAGCTAGTTTAGACTCGGGCTGACTTGCTCACAGTTGACAGGTGCAGCTGGAGGGGATTTCCTTGCGGAAGCTGCGCAAACTATGGTGTTCATATATCTGTTGTTTGTGACATTCAACAGACTTGGACTAAGACTGAGTGAGGCAGATTGTTAAATTTCAAATGACAGTCTCAACATTTTTAAAAATCGGAAAACATGGTTTGATGGGAATATTGTCAGCGGATTCATCATGATGCATATCAATTGCAAATATCTGCAGAAAAGCGATGGTAAATGAGATTCACTCAGTCCAGTGCGCGGTTTTCAACTGTGGAAGGTCAAGTATCAAAGGTAAACGAGTGAATCATTCGGACTTTGATTTTCATTCAATGGCTGGTTTATTAGGTACTCTCGGAATCTAATAAAGTTGCCAATGAGTGAATGTTAGTGGTCTTCTGCTGCTGTAACCCGTGGACTTCAAGTTTCAACATGTTTTGCGTTCAGAGATACTTTCCTGCACACCACTTGGTAAGGGGGTCATTTCAGTTACTACCACTTTCCTGGCAGCTTGAACCAGGTTGAACATTCTCTTCCACCCTCTCTCTTCAAAATATGCTTTTGCACACAGAACTGCGCCTCACTGGATTTCTCTTTTTGTTTTCCGCACCATTCTGTGTAAAGTCTGGAGTCTGATGTGTGTGAAAATCCCAGAAGATCAGCAGTTTCTGAGTTACACAAACCGCCCTATCCGGCACCAAAAATCATTGCACCGTCAGAGCTACTTAGGTCACATTCTGACGTTAGCTCTGAACGGCAACTGAACCTCTTTACCAATACTTTCGTGCATTGAATTTCTGCCATATGATTGACTGATTAGATATTTGCATGAAAGAACATGTGTATAGGTATACCTAATAAAGTGGCCACTGAGTGTATTGTCATAGTGTGCATCGAGATATGAATCAATTGCAAATATTGGCAGAAAATGACACATTAGGATTCATCCGGACGTTTATGTGATTTTTCACTTTGGGAGGTGAAATGTCAGAAGGATGTATGCAGTGAATGGGTGGACATTAGGATCATCGATATACAGACGGATCTTGGGCGGTTTAAGTCCATAGCTCCCTGCAATTGCCGACACAGGTAGAAAGGGTGTATTTTGAGTATAAAAGCAAGAAAGCCAAATTATTTCGGCGAAGAATTATCGGTTACACGCATTTGGAGCACATACACTCAGTGGCCATTTTATCAGGTACGCCTGTACACCTACAAGCTAATGCAAATATCTAATTATGTGGCAGTAACTCAATAAATAAATAGATGCAGAGATGGTCAACAGATCCAGTTGTTCTTCAGACCAAAGATGAGAAGAGGGAAGAAGACTGGGAAAGTCATATACAATAGCAGTGTCTAAGTGGAACGTAGACAGAGGGTGGACAATCTGTGGCTTTTATTTCTGCAGACAGTTATAATGACAAGGCATTGAGCATTTTTGAAGTGGACGTTGTGCATTTATTCGTAGAAGTGTCCTGTAATGTGACGTCCTCTATATCGGTAAGACACGACGTAGATTGTGGGGGGCGGGGGACGTTCACTGTTCAACGAACACAATTTCCTGCTGGTTAACCTCTTTAAGTCTATTCCCCATTCCCATTCGGATATGCCGACCATTGCATCCTCTAGTGTCACGATGAGGCCACTATCAAGATGGAGAAGGAGCACGTCACATTCCAACTGGAGAACCTGCAGACTGAAGGCGTGAACATTAATTTCACTAACTTTCGGTAATCTCTCGCTTTCCCCTTCCATCTTACCTCCTCTGCTCTTCGCCTGCATGTCACTTCCTTCTGGTTCCCTCCCTCTTCACTTCTTCCCATGGTCCACTCTCCTCTCCTGTGAAATCCTTTCTTCCTCAGCCCTTTACCTTTCCCACCTATTACCTCTCCGTTTCTTACTTCATCCCCTCTCCGTTTCTTACTTCATCCATGTCCACCACTCCTTCACCTTCTCCCTCAGCTGAGTTAATCTATCACCTTCTAGCTTGTACTCCTTTCCCTTTCCCGCCTTCTTATTCTGGCTTCTTATCCCTTCTATTTCAATCTTGATGAAGGGCCTCGCCTGCAACGTCCTTTTATTCCTTTCCGCAGATGCCGCTTAACCTACCTGCAGAATTTGTGTGTAATGTTCAAATTTTCCAGCATCTGGAAAAAGACATGTTTAGGAGCTGCCTATTGGTGTTTCAATCAATGACGTATCTCACACAAAAGTTTTCAGTCGCTGGATCATGAATCAAGCATTGAGTACATAGCTGCACACAAAAGGCAATTGGACAATGATCAGGTGGCATTTGGTATGATTCCAATTTCAGCATGCATATTCACTAGCTAAAAACATGTCACCAGGCTTTTCTTCAGAGAAACGAGATATTTTTTCATAATCTCATGTGAGATTCCTTTAATATTCGCAAATATTCCTTAAATATTCACCGTTAATCTGTAATATAAGGCATTTTACCGTAAGGAACTAGACTTTTACTATTTACACTATAAGTGCATTTCTTGTAACTTTCTATCAGCCTCCGACGCCCCGGAGTAAACAACTCAAGTTTCTCCACTCTTTCCATTTAACTCAAACCCTCTAAGCCGGTCAGCATCTCAGTCAACCTCTTCTGGAACTTTGCAAACCTCCTTTAAACCTTTCGTCCTCTCAAATCTAACGCCTCCAGGCCACGCTGTACCAAATGAACTGGCCACTGAGTGTATGTTCTATCTCTAACTAGCTATATTCTAATTCCTTATCCACATCCTTTTAGTTGTTGGACCCAGAATGAGGCAGCGCACCAAATACAAACGGTCGACTCTTGCCGGCCGTTTCTCCAATCACTGTCCTGCGAAATCATCATAATCACTGTGGTACCATGGCACGCTCCCTACACCTCCCGGCAAACTGCCAACAAAAGACAGAGAAACCTGCCTTCTCATTGCCGAAAAGTGTCTCGCCTATAACATAATCTGCTCACCCTATCCTGAAGTTTGCCAACCCCGAAAGCGATAATGACGAGATTCAAGACTGCATAGATGATTGAATCATGCGTGAAAGTGAAATCAAACAATTCCTCCGTCAGATCGGAGCAGTGACGTGTTACGTATTCAGGCAACGATAAATATATGAGTTAGGCAAGGGTTTATATAACAAATAACACGTTTATTAAACACTGAAAACAGACCCCCCAAAAGTAAACAAACACTAACGTAACCGGAAATCAGCTGCTGTGCGGCAGCTCAAACAGTTCTAAAAGCGATGCAGCTCAAACAGTTCTTTAAAGTAGTATTGCCAAAAGTTCAAAAATGCTCACAGTCCATTTAAAATAGAGACTTTTTAAGACGATTTAAATTCTCTTTCACGTCGTTTTGTTTCAGTCCCCGACGTCGAACTTTTCCCACGAGGAATTTACGAAACGAAACGAACTGGCTTAAAGGCACTGACCTTTCCTTTATCACTCTGTCCTCAATCTTCTGCTATCCCGCAGAGATTAACACGAGAACAGTCAACGAAATCCTTCCGAATAAGGAGTAAACAAGGTCGAACCCGTTTCACCGTCGAAAATCGATTCTTCTCAATCTTTAACTCCCGAACTCCGATCTTCACTGTCCACTGATTCTCAACTAGCAGAATTGTAAAGAAACTGCTGGCAATGACCTTTTAAACTTTAGGCATTAGATAAAAACATCCTTCAACTAAACTGCGTCATCACATTAAATCACGCAGCGGCATGAATTCAACATGGCAAATCCAGCCACGAACTGCCCCCCCCCCCCTCACAGGGTGGGGTCTTCCTTTTATACCCTGTAAAAAAAAATCTATCACATGATCTCTACTGGCAAGAAAATGACGTCACTCCACCATCACAAGACCATTACAAGTCCAGTATAGCTTCAACCCCAGTCACGTGACTAGGGTACCACTGTCATGTGTCACGAGTACGTAACAGGCGGAATACAGAAATGTTATTCTTGGAAGCAGAATGAAAAGAAATGATATATAAAGGCAAAACATCATAGCTATTATGCGCATGCCATAGGTTTTTTTCATATTTAACATTGGGAATGAGTTTCAAGGAGGAACGCCTGTTTCACCACAACGCTCTGATTAGGCAAATGCAGGACGTGGAAACACAGACGGTGGGAACTGCGTTCCCGAGGACTAGGTTCATGTATGTATCTAGTTTTTCGATTGCCTCACGATTTTGTGTCTGGGAGACGTTCGTTGATTCATTATCATAGGAGCGTTGTGATAGCAATCAAGAGTTCCGAGGGCTCAGCTGAATAATGCGTCGCGGCTAGCCTTCCTGCTGTTGACATGGGCTAGTTTATTTGCGAAGGGTCGATAGACACTGACCACCTTCACACAGTAAAAGAAGCAGAGCAAGGCACAAACCCAGAAGTTCAGGGAGTGAGAGAGTGCGACGAAGGATTCGGCGACTTTCTATCGCAGAAGAAGTGAACGAAATCCACAGTCATCCGGATCACGGCGATGGCGTCAGTGACGATGTTGGCGAGGGCGAGACTCTGGGCAAGGACTGCACGCCGCCTTGTCCGGCCATGAAAGCAGAGTGAGCTGGATGAAGACGTCACTCATCAATCCGAACACATCGATGAACCCGATAGCCTTAACTTCGATCAACCATTCCATTCTGCTATCGACCAATATGAAACAGGATAAAATGGGTCAAATGGGGTTTAGTTTCATTGGCACATGTCGTGAAATTTACTGTTTTGCAACAGCGGTACGGTACATTGATATACATAATAATAAAATGCTGTAAGTTAGAATGAAAAGCATATTTTAAATACTTTAAATAAGCAGTGCTAAAACAGGGCAAAAGAAAAACATTGAAGTAGAGTTCATTACCTGTTAAAAATCTAATAGCGGAGAGGAGGAAGCAGTTCCTAAAGCGTTGGGTGTGTGTCCTCCTGCTCCACTTCCTTTTCCTTAATGGTGACACACACTCATAACCCTCTGAGACATGAAGTTTCCACTCATGTGCCCATTGAACTTTTCACCTGTTACCCTTAACCCATGACCTCTGGTTGTAGTCCCGCCCAACTTCAGTGTGAAATTCGTGTTTGCATTTACACGATCGCTACAGCCCAAAATTTTGAGTGCCTCTATCAAATCTCCGCTCATCTTTTACATTCCGGAGAATAAAATCCAAAACTATTCAATCTTTCCCGATAACTCAGAACCTCCAGAACCGGAAACATTATTCTATTTTTTTTTCTGTCCTTTTTCAACCTTATTAACATCATTCCTATTGGTAGAAGACGGAAACTGCACCCAATACTTCAAACGAGTTGTCGGCAATTTTTTGACAACTTCAACATAACATCCTATCTCCTGTACTCAATATTCCGATTTAGGAAGGCTAATGTGCTAAATGCCTTGACTCCACCTTCAAGAAATGGACCTGTATTCCCAGATCCTTTTCCTGTACCACAATCCTCAGTGCCCTACCGTTCACTGTGTAAGACCTTGGTTAGTCCTTCCAAAGTGCATCACCTCGCACTTGTCAGCATTAAATTCCGTCTGCCATTTTACAGCCCTTTGTTGCAGCTTATCCAGATCCCTCTGCAAGCCATGATGGTCATCCTCGCTGTCCACAACTTCCCCAATCTTGTTGTCATCCGCAAATCTGCAAATCCAGTTACGCTCTGGGTCACTCAGATCGTTGATACAGATGGCAAACAATAACGGACCCAGCACTGATCGCTGCGGTACACCACTAATGACAGGCCTCCAGTCAGAGAGTCAACCATTTATTACCACTCTCTGGTTTCTCCCAGAAAACCAATGTCTAATTCAATTTACTACCTCATCTTGAATACCTCGCGACTCGGGAAGTCGGAATTCGGAGGTCAATTCGGGCACCACCTTTAAGAATTTTGTGCATTCTTTTTCTTTTATTGTACTTTTTTCTTTTCTTGTACTTTTTTAATTTTTTTTAGATAGGGATGTTAAGGGGGGAGGGGTTAAGGGGAGGGGGAAGGCTGATATATCACTATTCTATTATTCTATTCATTCTATGTAACTATCTTAAAAAGATTGAATAAAAAAAGAATTTCGTACATTCTCCCCGTGAAGAGGTGTGTTTCCAACGGGTTTTATTATGTAATCAGGCATTTTGCAAATTTGTTTTAAGCTATTAAAACCTGCTTTAATATGTAAATGATAAATAGTTTTGGCCCTATTTGTGACAGCGACTTATGCTCAATGAAAGTTGTCCTTCACCACCACCCAGTTACGTCATGCGATTACTATAAGCATACTGGAAAGCAAATCAGAAGTTTCAGCAGAGAAAATGAAAATGAATGGTGTTCCTCAGCACTTGTATCTCTGACTATGTTTGTGGATCCCTTTCTTTACACACTCAATAGTAGATGCTCTTCGGCATCAGACAATATTATGCCACATCAGCATTGATTATATCGTCTGATTCCAATGAATTCAATACAACTAGTGGAAAAACCGATCATTTGAAAATACCTGGTTAAGCTCGTTTGAACAGATTCAGGTTTCAAATTGTAGTACTGACCCGTCTGAACCTGGCATATTTTGTCGCCCCTCTAATGTTGGTAGAGAGATGCGTTTCCGGCTAATAATTACCAGATCAAATGTACCAGAACAAGAAAGGCATGTGCCCTTGTCGCCTTAAATGTTCACTTTACCTCTATGAAGACCATTGCTGGAAGATGTATTAGCTGGTAAATTGCAAGCTGCATAAGCTGTCAAAACGTTCATTGATATTTTATTAGAAGGAAGTTCAATTTCAAGTTCGTCTGTTGTCATTCATTTAATTTTCCAGGACTCTTCATCTCACATTCTTTGCGTTTATTGCATATCTCTTCTTCCTTCTCGTCTTTTTCTTAATATAATTATTATTTTTTATTAATTCTTTTTTCTTTCGTTTTGCATTTGCACAGTTTGTTCTCCGTAGATTGATAGCTTTTACATAGAACACATAAAATAGTAATTCAACAATAGGACATTTGGGCGTCACTTTAGCGTAGCGGATAATGCCATGATATTGCAGCTCGGTAGATCAGATTTCAAATCGGAACAGTCTGCATGGAGATTCTACGTTCTCATTTGTGTCTGCCTGAGTTTCCTCCACGTGCTCTGGTTTCCCCCACAGTCTTAGAGCTTACGGGTTAGTAGGATAATTGGTCATTGTACGGTGTCCTGTGACACTAATGTTAAATAAGTGGGTTTCCAGGCCCTCGGTGGGCAGGTAGGGCATGTTCGGTGCTGTATCGCTAAATGAAATAAATAGATAACGGACGTACAGTTATATACAACGATACAATGCTCCCGCGCTGTCATACGTAATGTGCACTGGGCGGCCTCAAGGCGTTCACAAGTCTCCCAGCATTGCAAGAAACCGTTGCCCAGACTAACAGAGTTTAACCTTATACTGTGATAATTTCTGCCTGACGTTAGGAGGTTGAATAGATTGTGAAAACATTGAGACGGGTCATTAACAACGCTAAGGGCTCTACGAACGCAACGTTCCTGATGCGCACCCTGGGTGGACACAAGACTGCGATTAAGAGTTACAACAATAAACTATATTTGGCCATAGTGAAATAATTAAGGGTTGCTCAGTGGTCATCGCAGTCGATGACGAATGGTTGTTCCAATGTCAAAAGGAGGCAGTTGATCTGCGTGCAACAAACTGCTAAAGGTGGAGAAAAGTGGCTGAAATTTCTTCGTGTATAACGTAATACCGGGGCATAGTGTAGGACACCTTAGCGTGTCGATTCCACCTTTGTTTAATCAGCCGTCTAACAACACAGCTCACGAATCCTACCCAAATTCCCTTCAACAGTCCTCATTCAAAAGTTCAAAATAAATTTATCATCAACGTACGCATATGTCGTATTCAAATTCCTGCAGGCATCCACAATGGGTACAACGAAACATAACATAATCGATGAAAAACTGCACACATCCAAAAACTGTCAAACAAGCAATACGCAAAAGAATACAAACTGCGCAAATGCAGAAAAGGGAAAATATAATTTGCAAATAATATTGAAAACATGAGATGTAGTATCATTGAATTGGAATTCACGATTCATTGCTGATATGTTGGCTAGGATTGAGAATAGGATTTGGCTCAATATAATCTAAATAGTTTTTCACTTAAGGCTCATCAACCCAGCTGGGGCAAAGGCCACCGACAGCAGCTCGCCAGAGACCTCTGTTCTGAGCTGCACTGCCAAGTTGTCCCCAGGTGTAGCCCATCTTCTTGGTATATCTTTGCTCTTCCAGGGATGAGGTTTTTGGAACTTCTGTCGGCGTTTTCTTATCTCTGGGTTTTTACGGGATGGGGTTGCTAGCCCCATGCCCAACCCCTCAGCCGGGCTTCGGACCGTCCGTGGTGGAGTTAATCCAACCACTCTGCATCTCGCGTTCTCGATATAAATTGTTCAATTATTTATTATTATTTTGTGCGTTTACTTTTCTTGCGGTATTTGTGCAATTTGTTATCTTTTGCATATTGTTCGTTGGTCTGTCTTTATTTTCTGCAGATTTTTCATTGATTCTATAGTGTTTATTTGCATTTACTGCTAATGCCTGCCGGGTATTATATAGTGAACATACAGGCACTTCGTTAATAAATTTACTTTGAACTTTGAAATAGGTGGTGCACTTAAAATAAAACAAATATGTCTACTGATTGTGTTTCGCTACTTGTTTCCACTGTGGTCGATCCATGCTACAATGTATAGAGCTCTTAAAGATAGCGGAGTCAAGGGATATGGGGAGAAGGCAGGAACGGGGTACTGATTGTGGATGAACAGCCATCATCACAGTAAATGGCGGTGCTAGCTCGGAGGGCCGAATGACCTACTCTTGCATGTGGAACGCCACGAGCCACCTGCAGCCAACCAGATAAGGCCCCTTTCATTCCCATCTTTGCCTTCTAACGGTCAGCCAACCTTCTATCCATTCTGGTACCCTTCGCTTAATACCGTGGGCTCTTATTTTGGTGTGTAGTATCATGTGCAGCACATTGATAAATGAATCACATCTGAGTCATTACATAACACTGAATCCTGAATTGTTGCTTCGGTCGTGGCTGCAACCACAAGTTGCACAACAGCGATCTCCTGGGGTTAAAAGTTCTGCAGCACATATCGGATTTTCCGATCTACCTGCATATTCAAATACACCATAATTAAAGCAATACTGTGCTTTGTACTCGCCTTTCTATCTCCTCTTATAATCTCTAATCTCCTCGATGGCTACTGTTCGGAGGATGGTATATAACTTCTATCAGGGTTTTATACGCTTACAGATTCTCAACTCTATCCACAAGGATTCTATGTCACCTCTTTCAAAAGAGTTAATTTCATTTTATACCAATAGAACCACCCCACCCACTCTACCTACCTGCCTGTCCTTTCAATACAATGTGAATCCTTGACTGTTTAGCTCACAACTGTGATCTTCTGTCAGCCACGACAGTTCCCATCCCCGGCCAAATTAGTTCACATCCTCCCCAACAGCTCTGGCAAACCTGCCCGCAGGGATAATGGCTCCCCTCGTGTTCAGTTGTAACGCGTCCGTTTTGCAAAGTTATAATTTTCTCAGAAGAAATCCCAATGCTCCTGAAATCTGAAACCCCCGCTGCCTGCACGATTTCTCCAGCTACGCATTCACCTGCCAAATCATCCTATTCCTACCTGCAGTGGAGCGTGGCACAGACAGCAATCCAGAGGTTGCTACCCCGGGGATCCTGCTTTTCAACTCTCTACCTAACTCCCAAATTTCTGTCTTCATGATCTCCTTCCTTTTCCTCCCTATGTTCTTCTTACCAAATATGTACAACGACTTCTTGCTGTTCGCCCTCCCCCTTTAGAATGCCGGGGACACGATCCGACACGTTCCTGACAACGGCACAAGGAGGCAATGTACCATCCAGGTGTGTCGCGTCCACGGAATCTGCTATCTATTCTTCTAATTATGAAATTCCCCGTCATTAGTTACTCCTTTCACCCCGCTTCCTTTCTGTAACACAGAGCAAGACTTGATCGCTGTGACCTTTTCTCAACAGTATCCGTAGCGGTTTACTTATTATTGAAGGAAACGGCCACGGGAGGACTCTGCACCTACTGCCTACTCCTTTTCCTGCCTCTGCGACGTAGGGGTGACTACCTCCCTGTAGATACTATCTATCACCTTTTCATTCTCCCGGATGGGCGGCATGTCATCCATTTCCATAACAGTGTCCATAAGGAGATGCAGCTTGCTGTAGTTTATTTAGATGTAGCTATCGGGGATACTGGATTTTTCTCGAGGAACATATTTACTAACAGAAAGTAAAATAACATGGATATCAATGTCACCTCTAAAGGGCCTCTCCTTCTGGTCAATGTATGATGAACGTTTGATTGATCTGGGCCTGTACTCGTTGGAGTATAAAAGAATGAGAGGGTGTGGTGGTCCAGTCCGCGGACTTGGGTCTCCGGGTTTTCCGGCGGTCCCTTGCTGCGGTTGGACTTAACTAGAAACACCTGAGGCTCATATTGGAACTGGAAACATAAGTGGTATTGAGTGCGGCTGGGCTCGGCGTCCCGTCCGGATATCCATGGCACAGATGGCTGGTGGAAGGCTAGAACGGATTCTTGCCATCCTTGGGGCAGCGTTGGAGAACCATGGCTTCTGGGACCCTTGCTGGTACTAGTCGGAGTGGTCATTGGGTTATGGATTCAGCTGTTTCCTGTGCCAGCTGGGTGGCCGTCAGCCAATCCGAGCTTAGTAGGGATCCGGTTGCTTCTGTAGCCAGCCAAGGCTGCCGGCCGTAACGGCTACTCGGAGCTACCCCGAAGCAGAGGTGCAACTGTCTGTCGTTCCTTGGTGTTTGTCTCTTCCTGTCCTCGTCCCCGTCGGGTAGGTCAGGCCGTTCTGCTGTTACCCGACGGATTGTCCTGCCCCACCTTGGTGTGGAGTTATAGATGAGTCCTGGCTTGTCGGTGGATAAGTCCCGGCTCTATGTCTGCGTACTGTCCCGTTTCATGTCAGTGTCCTGTGAAAGATGAGTCCCGGCTTGTCGGAGGATCAGTCCCGTCTCCATGTTGATACACAGTTCCTAGTCTGCCCCTAGCTCCAGCCTCCAGCCTCCAGCCTCGACCCAAGCCCGCAGCCTCCAGCCTCGACCCAAGCCCGCAGCCTCCAGCCTCGACCCAAGCCCGCAGCCCTCAAGTCCCTAGTCAAGCCCGCAGCCTCCAGACTCGACCCAAGCCCGCAGCCTCCAGCCTCGACCCAAGCCCGCAGCCCTCAAGTCCCTAGCCAAGCCTCGTCACGTCCTCGCCTGGGTTTAGGGGTCCAAGCAAGAGGCAAGACCCAGGTTCTGGGTCCTTGTCCATTCTCGGGCTCGGTTCCTTCCAGGCTCCTTGTTCCCAATTCCTCGTCCTAGTCCTGCTTCCCCTGCCTAGACTGCATCCCGTCCTGACCTTGGGTTCCGTCTCGTCCTGCTTCCGGGATTCCAGTGTCTGTGTCCAGCGGTTGGGTCTTGATTCGACACCCGACTTATGACAGAGCGTTGAAACTTATCGAATATTGAAAGGCATAGTAGGTGTGGAGTGGATGTTTCGGAACATAAGGATGTCCCTTTAGAACAGAGATGAGGACGAATTTCTTCAGACAGAAGGAGATAAATCTCTGGGATTTATTGCCACAGATGGCTGCAGAGCACAAGATTTAAGGTAAGTTAAGCAGATGCTAATAGATTCTTAATTAATCAACGGAGAAGGCATGAGAACAGAGCTGAGAGCGCTAATAAATCAGCCATGATGGAATGGCGGAGCAGACTCGACCGGCTGAATGGCCTAATTCTGCTTCTTTCTCATGAGTTCATGGTACTTTTGAATTGAGTTCCTATCACATGATTGGCTGATTGGATATTTATATTAACAAGGAAGTCTACAGATGTACCTAATAAAGAAGATGCCACTATGTGTATGTATACATTAAATGTATAAAATATATATACGTATAAAAATATATATAATATCAATTTTATACATATAATGCATCAGTGTGATTTGAATAATTGTCATATAAAGTCATACCCGTGTGTTCAAAATGTCAAGGCCGGAAAAGTGTTAAATATTGAATTTTGAGGGTTTGAAAATGTATACAATATCTCCACCCCCCCCCCCCCCCCCATCCACCCCAACCGCATTCTCATCAGAAAGCAAAAGGAATTGCATCAATTTCCAAATTTGCGAAGTCACCCTAATTGGGTTGTTACCAAATCTGTTTGCTCGTTAGCTGCTCGCTATTGTAATTGAGACGTCAGCCATTATGTTTGCTCAGCGACTGCATCTTAAATTAATGTCATTCCACGTGATTGAATTGTAAACAACATGACCTTATTTAACTGACTTTCGGTGTTGAACACCCCAAGTATATTAACAACTCATTTCAGAAACAACAAAAGCGCGGCTGTTGTTAGGATCGGGTCTCGCAAACCCTCGCGGAAAATGCACGCACCTCCCAGAGGCTTGGTGTACGCAATTTACTACACGACTCTTGCAGTGATCGCGGTTCCAGGTAATGCACTTCTTAATAATTAAAGTCTGAATTGTTAATTCTGATGGTCTTGTGGTCCGCATAATTGGCTGATTAGATATTTGAATTAACGAGCAAGTCTATGTGTGTGTGTATTTGCAAAAGATTTCGCACACAGTATCTACTAAGTGTTTACCAATATTAGTTAAAATTTAAGACTCTCAGATATTGCTGTTTCAAAGGTAAACTGAATTGGAGATGAATGTCCTTCAAGTATGTGTCCCGAATCAAATCAAAATCAAACCACGAAAGAAAGGGCTTATAAAACAGTTTACATGATTGCGAAAACGTCTTACGTACCCCTGCTATATATATGTGCCTAGGATATTTGCACAGTACTATTCATAATGTATAAATATGACTTGTACATTAAGGTATATAAATTCCACCGCTCTGTTTGACGTTACAAGGTCTATAAGAACGGCATGACAATGTGTGGGGAGTAGGGAATGACAAGTGTACTCTAACTGAATTACTTTAAGGCAGTTAACTGGAGGAATTTCTTGACACAGTAAACGTGTAACAGAGATTTTAGCAGTGAAGGAAAAAAAGTAACGTGTTTTAAATTGCTGATCCTCCACAGCACGTGTAACAACAATGGAAAAAGTTCACTGTCTCTAACACGCTATACTACTGTTTGATCCAAATTGCAATTCTATTTATCCACGGATGCTGCAATATTTAGGACGAACGCCGACATCTTCTAAAGCTGATTACCCGAGCAGCAAATATTCTCTGTCTTAGACAGACGCAGAGTGTCGGGGTACATTGCATTAACGTGTGCTAATTTGAGTCAGATGGGACGGAATTTCCTCTAATTACTCTGTCTTCCCTTTCAACCCGAGCCACAGTTCCTCCCTCGCTCCTCTCCCCGGGCTGTCACTGTTGTAAAGCTTGTTTGTTTGCATTACTGTCGTATTTCCGTCATCCTGAATCTGTCTGGCCACTCTGCTCTGATCTCCCTTATTAACAAAGCGTTCTTCCACTGAGACTGCCGCTGGCTGGATGTTTATATTTGTTGTTTCCCGAAATATTCGCTGTAAAAGCTAGACTCTAGAATTCACAACCTAACATCCACGGACCACTTGCTGAATGGTAAAGCAGCTATAGACGTTGGTCAGAGTTTTGGTGACAAGCCGAAACGACAGAAACTTCTCAGTTTAAGCTTCTGAATAACATCTGCTCCATGTGTGTTCTGTCACTAATCTCCAATGTTTCTCCCACAGTTAATATAGTGGCGATTGTGATCCTGTCCCGAGGAAACTGTGGTCTGTCCAGATGTATCAGCCGGTACCTCGTGTCCATGGCGGCGACGGATCTTCTGGTAATCATCACCGCCGTGATACTAAACCGGCTTCCTGCTATTTATTTCCCCGGCAGTTTCCTCTCCATCACACCCGTGTGCAGTTTCAGCATTGCAGTAATTTACGCCGCCAGGGACAGTTCGGTTTGGTTAACGGTCATGTTCACCTTTGACCGATATGTCGCCATCTGCTGGCAGAAACTCAAAGCCATGTATTGCACCCACAGAACCGCTAGCATTGTTGTCTTTGTCGTCTGTACGTTGGGCTGTGTGATCAACATTCCCTGGTACTTTTTGCACGAACCAATCTACGTCGTTGACAAGGTACCATGGTATTGCAAACGGAGGGATATCCGATATTCTTTTCTGCTGTGGACAATATTTGATTGGACCGATCGCGCTCTGACGCCTTGCCTCCCGTTCCTGCTTATTCTCTCGTTCAACGCTCTGACTGTTAGGCACATTCTGGTGGCCAGTCGCGCCCGTAGGAGACTCCGCAGTTGCCCCGCAGGAGAAAAACAAAGCGACCCAGAGATGGAAAGCCGCAGGAAGTCGATCGTCCTGCTGTTTGCAATCTCGGGATGTTTCATCCTTCTGTGGATGCCATATGTTGTTCAATTCTTTGTAGAGCGATTTCAAGTAGGTTATACAGTTAATGGGTACAAGGATCCCAGATTCATTCTGATGGAAAGTGCCAATGTGTTTCAGATGTTGAGCTGCTGCACAAACACTTTTATCTACGCAGTGACTCAAAACAAATTCCGGAAAGAGTTGAAGGTTCTGCTGAGATTTCCGCAGAACATTGCATGTTCGTTGGCTAAGTAGAGGAGATAGAAGGTTCCTGCAATAGAAAAACTGTAAAAATGAATAGTCGAAAATTAAATGCGTCAACTTGTTCTGTTTAGACCTCAAATAAATGTTGCTCGAAACTCTAGACTTAATATGAATTACACATTATCTTGTCATTGTGCATTGGAAATCATTATTGAACCTAAAGAATTGTTTAATAGTCTGTGTTCATTTGCAGAGAACGCAGATGTCGACGACCTCCTATTACCCCCACACTCCGCTTCCCACAGGGATCGTTCTCACCGTGATTTCCTTATGAATTCGTCCCACCCCACTGGTCTCCCCCTCGCTCTTACCCCTGTTCGTGGAAGAAGTGCTACACATGCCCATTCACTTTTTCCCTCATTACCATTCAAAACCCCAAACGGCCCTTCCCGGTGAGGCGACATTTCACCTGCGAGACTGCCGGAGTCATCGACTGTACCCGATGCTCTAACTACAGCTTCCTCTACATCGTGAGGAACGACGTAGACTAGGGGGCCGTTCACTGCGTCGGCAACAAACAGAGTTTCCCGGTGGACAACCAGTTTAACTCCACTCTCCATTCCTATTCGAGCGGCGATCAATTGCTTCCTCGAGAGCCACGATGAGGCCACTCTCAAGTTGCAGAAGTAGTACCTCATATTCCGTCTGAGTAGCCTCCAGACTGAAGGCGTGAACATCGATTTCTAAAAAATTTCGATGCTCTTTCCTGATTTCCCAGTCTAGCTTCCCTCTCCCCTCCGCTTCTCATCTGCCCGTCACGTCCCTCTTCTGCTCTTCTTCCCGTGGTCCACTCTCCTCTCCTATCAAATTCTTTCTTCCTCAGCCTTTTACCTTTTCCACCTATCACCTCTCAATTTCTTACTCCATCCACGTCCCCTACAGTTGAGTTCATGAAACACCTTCTAGCTGGTACTCCTTTCCCTCCCCCACCTTCTTATTCAGGCTTCTTTTCCCTTCCTCGTCAGTCCTTATTAGGGGCCTCGCCTAATGAACAGCCTGACATAGTGTTGGAGGAAACACCATGTGAGACTCTGGGAGCTTAGCCGCCCAGATTTCCCTCAGAACTGCACAGAGTACTTCCTCTGCAATCTGTATAAGGCACATGAACATGGCGATGCTTTGCCTCACTTCCGCAGACTCTCTGACCATCCGCTAGGTAAATACAGAAGCAACAAAAATATTTAAGATCTACCCCATCTGTTTTGGCTCCGCGCATGGATTACCAGTCTGATCTTCTAGAGGACCAATTTTGTCTTTTGCAATCGGTTTGCTCTTACAATATCTGCAGAATGCCTTAGGGTTGTCTTTACTTTGTCTGCTAGGGCAACTTCAATCCTTCGTTTATCCCTCCTGATTTCTTTCTTAAGTGTACTCTGTAATCTCTTGTACTGCGCTGTCATACGTAAAGTGTACTGGGCGGCAGCAAAGCGTTCACAAGTCTCACAGTATTGCAAGAAGCTTTTACCCAGCCTAACAGTGTTTGTTCTTATACTGTGGTAACTTCTGCCTGACGGTAGGAGGTTGAAGAGATTGTGAAAACAATGAGACGGGTCATTGACAACGCTGAGGGCTCTACGAAAGCAACGCTTCTGATGCGCACCCTGGATGGCCACAAGTTGGCGATTAAGAGTTACAACAATAAACTATATTTGGACATAGTGACGTAATTAAGGGTTGCTCAGTTGTCCTCGCGGTTGATGACGAATTCGTGTTCTAATGTCAAAAGGATGTACGTGCAGCAAACTGCTAAAGTTTGCTAAGGAGCGAGTGAAATAGTTGAAATCTCTCCCTGTATAATATTATACCGGGGGATAGTGTCAGACACATTAGCGTCTCAATTCGACCTTTGTTTAATTAACCGTCTAACAACACAGCGCACAAATCCTACGCATTCTACAGATTCGCCACTCTCTGCCTAAAGAAATTCCGCTTCATTTCTATTCAAAAATGACGGCCTCCATTCTGACGCTGTGTCCTCCAGTTAAACACCTGCGCTATAGGAAACATACTATCCACATCCACTCCACCAAGGTTTTTAATCATTCGATGGTTCATTTACGTAACCCCTCATTCTACTGAATTCCAGTGAATACAGACCTAGAGCCATCAAACGCTTTTCAGGTAACAAGCTGTTTAATCCTGGAGACACTGTCCTGAATCTTCTTTGAACTCTCTTTAGTTTTAACACATCCTTACTTGGCTAAGTGACCCTGAAATGCTCACAATACTCCAAATCAGGCCTCCCCGGTGCTTTATAAAGTCTTGACATCATATTCCCTGCTTTTATATTTCAGTCCTCTTTAAAGGAATGTTAAAATCGTATTAGCCTTCCTCACGACAAACTCAACCTGCAAATTAACTATTAGGGAATCCTGCATACTGACTCCCAAAACATTTGCGCTTCAGAATTTTGTACTTTTTATTCATTTAGAAACTAGTGAACCCTTTCAATTCGTAAGAAGCCCAAAACTGCTCCCAGTAATTCAATGCAATCTAACCAATGGCTTCTAACTCTTCACCATTACGTCGCTGCTTCTGAATTCTATTCATTTCAAAATGAATACTGACATTGCATCTGCCTTCCTTACCACGACTCAGAATAAATGTTGACCTGTGTGGAATCTTCATGAGGATTCCCAAGGCTCTTTGCATCATAGAAGCATAGAAACATAGAAAATAGGTGCAGGAGTAGGCCATTCGGCCCTTCGAGACTGCACCGCCATTCCGTATGATCATGGCTTATTATCCAACTCAGAACGCTGTACGTGCTTTCTCTCCATGCCCCCTGATCCATTTAGCCACAAGGGCCATATCTAACTCCCTCTTAAATATAGCCAATGAGCTGTCCTCATCTGTTTCCTGTGGCAGAGAATTCCACAGATTGACCATTCCCTATGTGAAGAAGTGTTTCCTCATCATGTCCTAAAAGGTTTCCCCTTTGGCCTTAAACTGTGGCCCGTCGTTCTGGACTTCACCAACATCGTGAACAATCTTCCTGTCCAATAGCCTGTCCAACTAGCCTGTCCAATCCCTTTTAGAATTAGATGCCCCCTCAATCTTTTAAATTCCAGTGAGTATAAGCCTAGTCGATCCAGTCTTTCCTCATATGAAAGACCTGCCTTATCAGGAATCAATCTGGTGCACCTTCTTTGTACTCCCTCTCTGGCATGAATGTCTTTCCTGAGATTAGGGGACTAAAACTACACAGAATACTCCAGGTGCGGTCTCACCAAGGCTTTGTACAACTGCAGTAGAACCTCCCTGTTCCTATACTCGAATCCTTTTGTTATGAATGCCAACATACCTTTCGCCTTTTTCACCACCTGCTGTACCTGCATGCCCACTTTCAATGACTGGTGTACAATGACACCCAGGTCTCGTTGCACCTCCCCTTTTCCTAATCGGCCACAATTCAGTAATAATCTGTTTTCCTGTTCTTGCCACCAAAGTGGATAACCTCACATTTATCCACATTAAATTGCATCTGCCATGAATTTGCCCACTCACTTAACCTATCCAAGTCACCCTGTATCCTTTTAGCATCCTTCTCATTGCCGGCCAGCTTCGTGTCATCCGCAGACTTGGAGATGCTGCATTTAATTCCTTCGTCTAAATCATTAATATACATTGTAAAAGAACTGGGATCCCAGCACTGAGCCTTGCAGTACCCCACGAGTCAATGCCTGCCATTCTGAAAAGATCCCATTTATTCCCACTCTTCCTGTCTGGCAACAATTCTCTCTCCACGTCAAAACCATACACCCAATACCGTGGACTTTAAGTTTGCACACTAATCTCCTGTGTGGGACCTTGTCAAAAGCCTTTTGAAAATCCGAATATAACACATCCACCGGTTCTCCCCTATCCACTCTACTAATTACATCTTCAAAAAATCTATAAGATTCGTCAGAAATGATTTTTCTTTCACAAATCCATGCTGACTTTGTCCGATGATTTCACCTCTTTCCAAATGTGCTGATATCACATCTTTGATAACTGATTCTAGCATTTTCCCCACTACCAATGTTAGGCTAACCGGTCTATAATTCACAGGTTTCCCTCTCCCTCCTTTTTTTTAAAATGTGGGGTTACATGAGCCACTCTCCAATCCTCAAGAACTAATCCAGAATCTATAGAGTTTTGAAAAATTATCACGAATGCATCCATTATTTCTTGGGCTACTTCCTTAAGCACTCTGGGATGCAGATCATCTGGGCATAGGAATTTAACTGCCTTTTCTTCGATTTATCTTCGATTTACCTAACACCACTTACCTACTAACTTGTATTTCCCTCAGTTCCTCCATCTCCCTAGACCCTCGGTCCCCTGCTATTTCCAGAAGATTATTTATGCACTCCTTAGTGAAGACAGAACCAAAGTAGTTATTCAATTGGTCTACCATGTCCCTGTTCCCTATGATCAATTCACCTGTTTCTGACTGTAAGGGACCTACATTTGTCTTAACCAATCTTTATCTTTTCACATATCGAAAAAAGATTTTACAGTCAGCTTTTATGTTCCCTGGCAGCTTTATATCTTTTTTCCCTTTCCTAATTATGCCCTTTGTCCTCCTCTGCTGGACTCTGAATTTCTCTCAGTCCTCAGGTGTGCCGCTTTTTCTGGCGAATTTGCATGTTTCTTCTTTGGACTTGATACTATCCCTAATTTCCCTTGTCAGCCACGGGTGCACTACATTCCCTGGTTTATTCTTTTGCCAGTCTGGGATGAACAATTGTTGTAGTTCATCCATGCTATCTTTAAATGCTTGCCATTGCATATCCAACGTCAACCCTTTCAGTATCATTTGCCAGTCTCATACCTTCTCATAGCTATTTCACGTCTCATACCTTCAAGGTTACCCTTCTATAAATTCAGAACCTTTGTTTCTGAATTAACTATGTCACTCTCCATCTTAATGAAGAAATCCACCATATTATGGTCACTCTTACCCAAGGGGCCTCGCACGACAAGATTGCTAACTAACCCTTCCTCATTGCTCAGTACCCAGTCTAGAATGGCCTGCTCTCTAAATGATCCCTTGACATGTTGGTTCAGAAAACCTTCCCGCATACATTCCAAGAAATCCTCTTCCTCAGCACCCTGAACCATTTGTTTCACCCGATCTATATGTAGATTGAAGTCATCCATTATAACTGCTGGCCCTTTTTCGCACGCTTTTCTAATTTCCTGTTTATTGCCATCCCCAACATCACTACTACTGTTAGGTGGCCTGTATGCAACTCCGACCAGCGTTTCCTGCCCCTTAGCGTTATGCAGCTCTACCCATATCGATTCCACATCCTCCAGGCTAATGTCCTTCCTTTCTATTGAGTTAATCTTCTCTCTAACCAGCAACGCTACCCGACCTCCTTTCCTTTCCTGTCTATCCCTCCTGAATGTTAAATATCCCTGGATGTTAAGCTCCCACCTCGGTCACCCTGGAGCCATATATCATATTCATTAATAACTATCTGCACATTTAATTCATCCACTTTGTTACGAATGCTCCCCGCATTGACACACAAAGCCTTCAGGCTTGTTTTTACAACACTCTTAGCCCTTATACAATTATGTTGAAAAGTGGCCCTTTTTGATTATTGCACTGGATTTCCCTGTCTGCCACTTTTACTTTTCACCTTACTACTATTTGCTTCTACCCTCATTTTACACCCTTCTGTCTCTCTGCACTTGTTCCCATCCCCCTGCCACATTAGATTAAATCGTCCTGAACAGCAGCAGCAAACGCACCCCCTAGGACATTGGTTCCAGTCCAGCCCAGGTGCAGACCGTCCTATTTGTACCGATCCTACCTCCCCCAGAACTGGTTCCAATGCCCCAGAAATTTGAATCCCTCCCCCTTGCACCATTTTTCATGCCGCATATTTATCTGAAATATCCTCCTATTTCTACTCTGACTAGCACGTGACACTGTTAGTAATCCAGAGATAATTACCTTTGTGGTCTTACTTTTTAGTTTAACTCCCTAACTCCCTAACTCCCTAAATTCACCTTGTAAGACCTCATCCCGCTTTTAACCTGTATCGTTGGTACCTATGTGCACCACGACCACTGGTTGTTCACCCTCCCACTCCAGAATGTCCTGCAGTCGCTCAGAGACATCCTTGACCCTTGCACCAGGGAGGAAACATACCCACCTGCGGCCGCAGAAACATCTATCTATTCCCCTTACAATCGAATACCCTGTCGCTAAAGCTCTCCCACACCTTCCCCCCCCCCCCGTGCCGCACAGCCACCCATATTGCCAGGAAATCGGCTGCTGCCGCCTTCCCCTGATGAGACATTTCCCTCAACAGTAGCTAAAACAGTATATCTGTTTAGGAGCTTTTTGGGTTTTGAATTTTCTCCCCATTTAGAAAGTAGTGTACGGCTTTATTGCTTCTTCCAAAGTCTATGGCCATGCAAATCACTCACTATATTCCATCTGCCACTTCGCTGCCTATTCTCTTAAACAACCAAAGCTGTTCTGCAGACACCCATTTTTCCTCAACACTACCATTCCCTCCACCTGTCTTCATATCGTCAGCAAAACTGGCATCAGAGCCATCAATTCCATTATCCAAATCATTGACATATAACGTGATAAGAAGTGTTCCCAACAGTGGTCCCATGTGGAACGTCACAAGCCACCTGCAGCCAAACAGATAAGGCAGCTCTCATTCGCATCTTTGTCTTCCGACGGTCAGCTATCCATTCTGGTAGCTTTCGCATAATACCGTGGGCTCTTATATTGGTCTGTAGCCTCAGGTGTAGCACATTGATAAAGGGCTTCTGCCAATCCAAATAAACAACATCCACTGTCTTCTTTATCTCCCTGCCTGCTACTTCCTCCGAGAATGCTAATAGATATCATAGCTACCCCCTTGGGAAACGCTGGCCTATTTGATCATGCATCTACAAGTACACAGAAATTTCGTTCTTATTAACAGATTCCAACTTCTTTCCAATCACAGAAGTCAGGCTAACTGGCCTATAATTTCTAGTAATTCTTGAAAGATCGTTTCCAACGCCTACACAAACTCTCCAGCTAATCTCTTTCTTAATACTGGGGTGTCGTCAGTCCAGTCGAAGTGACATTCCTACCTTCAAACTTTTCAGCTTCCAAAGCACCTTCTTGTTACAAGAAACAAAGACAATCACTTCTGTCCCCTGACACTCTTGCATTTCTGGCAATCTGCTAGTGACTTCCACAGTGGAGACTAACGCAAAATTAGCCACGAAGGAAGTTTTCATTTTGAAATAAATAGAATACGGAAGGAGCGATGTAATGCTGAAGATTTAGAAGTCATTCCTTCGATTGGAGAACCAAGCTGGCTCCCCTCGTGTTCTGTTGCAACCCGTCATTTTTTATAAAGTTATATTTTTTCCCAGAAGAAATCCCAATGCTCCTGAAATCTAAAACTCCGCTGTCTGCACTATTTCTCCAGCTACGCATTCACCTGACATATCACCCTATTCCTACCTGCAGTGGAGCGTGGCACAGGCAGCAATCAAGAGGGTTCTCCCCTGGAGGTCATGCTTTTCAACTCTCTACCTAACTCCCAATTTTCTGTCTTCATCATCTCCTTCATTTTCCTCTCTATGTTCTTCTTACCAAATATGTACAACGACTTCTTGCTGTTCGCCCTCCCCCTTTAGAATGTCGCGGACACGATCCGACACGTTCCTGACAACGGCACAAGGAGGGAACATACCAAAGTCTAGGGGTAAATGGATAGTCTTACAATGGTGAATAGTTCAATTCAGTTCAGTTCAGTTTAGGTCGAGGTAGATTTTGGTGAATCTTTGTAGAGAGAGAGTGAGAGAGAGGTGATGCCGTTGCCGTCGAGCCTTCCGTTGTCATCCTGTCCAGTAATGGTCACCGATTATGACCCCGTACTACCGTTCTTCAGTGATAGACCTGTCACCCGGGCAAGGATGGACACACAAAGAAGTCCCCTCCGGTTGCGCTTTCACACACTGTGAGCCACTGATCGATTCCCTGAATCAATCTTCCAAACGCCCACCTTCACGTGGGTGCACAACGCTCTTTTAGTGTCCCGTGGTCAGTCTGCTTCTGTCTTCGCAGACCTGCTTTTTATCTTCCCTTTCAGGGCACCGGCTGTCCATCAACCTGGTCCCGCTTTGTTGTCTCTGCCAGAATCTTTCAAGCAGGCAAAAGTGTCCTTGGAGCAAAGGTAAACAATCAGACAAGCAGCCATAATATTAAGTCATGTCTCTCCCTCTCTTTCATCTGCGCGGGATGCCTCCTCCCTCTTCTCCTCTCTCTCTCTCTCTCTCTCTCTCTCTCTCTCTCTCTCTCTCTCTCTCTCTCTCTCTCTCTCTCTCTCTCTCTCTCTCTCTCTCTCTCTCTCTCTCTCTCTCTCTCTCTCTCTCTCTCTCTCTCTCTCTCTCTCTCTCTCTCTCTCTCTCTCATTAGCAGCATCGTTCATGGGGGGGCGTCAACTCTGGACCCCATCTTAGCTTTGTTTTCTCATCATACACCAGCTACGCATTCACCTGCCAAATCACCCTATTCCTACCTGCAGTGGAGCGTGGCACAGACAGAAATCAAGAGGGTTCTCCCCTGGAGGTCATGCTTTTCAACTCTCTACCTAACTCCCAATTTTCTGTCTTCATTATCTCCTTTCTTTTCCTCTCTATGTTCTTCTTACCAAATATGTGCAACGAATTCTTGCTGTTCGCCCTCCCCCTTTAGAATGCCGCGGACACGATCCGACACGTTCCTGACAACGGCACAAGGAGACAACATATCATCCAGGTGTATGTTATGAAACATCCCGTCATTAGTGTACTCCTTTCACCCCGCTTCCTTTCTGCATCACAGAGCAAAACTCAGTACCAGACACATGATCGCTGTGACTTTTTCTCGACAATATCCATAGAGGTTGACTTAATATTGAGGGAAACGGCGACAGGACTCTGCACCTACTGCCTACTCCTTTCCCCACTCCCGACAGTCACCTGCTCTCTGCGACTTAGGGGTAACTACTTCCCCGTAGATCCTATCTATCATCTTTTCATTCTCCCGGATGGGCGAGAGATCATCTACTTCCTTAACAATGTCCCTAAGGAGATGCAGCTTGCTGTACTTTATGTAGTTGTAGCTATCGGAGATGCTGGACTTTTCTCGAGGAACATATTTACTAATATAATACAATAATATAATACTAATACATACAAGAGCAAGGATGTCCTTTTGTACAAGGATGTACAGGGCCCTGGTGAGACCACACCTGGAATATTGTGTACAGTTTTGGTCTCCAGGTTTAAGGAAGGACATTCTGGCAATTGAGGAAGTGCAGCGTAGATTCACTAGGTTGATTCCTGGGATGGCAGGGCTGTCTTACGCAGAGAGATTGGAGAGATTGGGCTTGTACACGCTGGAATTGAGGAGATTGAGAGGGGATCTGGCTGAAACGTTTAAGATAATTAACGGATTTGATAGGATTGAGACAGGAAATGTGTTCCAGATGTTGGGAGAGTCCAGTACCAGAGGGCATGGATTGAGAATAAGAGGTCAGTTATTTAAAACAGAGTTGAGGAAGAGCTTCTTCTCCCAGAGAGTTGTGGAGGTGTGGAATGCACTGCCTCGGAAGACGGTGGAGGCCAATTCTCTGGATGCTTTCAAGAAGAAGCTAGATAGATATCTGATGGATAGGGGAATCAAGGGATATGGGGACAAGGCAGGGACTGGGTATTGATAGTGAAAGATCAGCCATGATCTCAGAATGGCGGTGCAGACTCGAGGGGCCGAATGGTCTACTTCTGCACCTATTGTCTATTGTCTAACAGAAAGAAAAAATAACATGGAAGTCAGTGTCACCTCTCAAGGGCCTTTCCTTCTCGTCAATGTTTGCGGAGCTATTTTTAATCAGGGCCTGTACTCGTTGGAATTTAGAAGAATGAGACGATATCTAATTGAAATCTTTCGAATATTGAAAGGCATAGATTCAGTGGCTGTGGGCAGGATATTTCAGAACATAAGGATGTCCCTTTAGAATAGAGATCAGGACGAATTCCTTCAGACAGAGGTAGATCAATCTCCTGAATTTATTGCCACAGATGGCTGCGGAGGACAAGCTTTATGGTATGTTAAGCAGATGCTAATAGATTCCTAATTAATCAACGGAGAAGGCATGAGAACAGAGCTGAGAGCGCTAATAAATCAACCATGATGGAATGGCAGAGCAGACTCGACGGGCTGAATGGCCTAATTCTGCTTCTTTCTCTTATGCCCTTATGGTACTTTTGAATTGAGTTCCTATCACATGATTGGCTGTTTGGATATTTATATTAACACGCAGGTCTACAGATGTACCTAATAAAGAAGAGGCCACTAAGCGTATGTATACATTAAATGTATAAAAATAGATATAATATTCATTTTATACATATAATGCATAAGTATGATTTGAATAATTGTCATATAAAGTCATAACCGTGTGTTAAACATAGCAAGGCCGGAAAAGTGTTAAATATTGAATTCTGAGGCTTAAAAAATAGATACAATACAGTCCCCTCCCACCCGCCCAACCGCTATCTCATCAGAAAGCAAAAGGAATTGCATAAATTTCTAAATTTGCGAAGTCACTCTAATTCGGTTGTTACTAAATCTGTTTGCTCGTTAACTGCTTGCAATGGTAATTGAGACGTCTGCCATTATGTTTGCTCACGGACTGCATCTTAAATTAATGTCATTTCACGTGATTGAATTGTAAACAACATGAACTTATTTAACTGACTTGCAGTATTGAACACCAAATATATTAACAATAAGAGCACAGCTCTTGTTAGGAACGGGTCACGCAGACCTTCGCGGAAAATGCACGCCCCTCCCAGAGGCTTGGTGTACGCAATTTATTACACGGCTCTTGCAGTGATCGCAGTTCCAGGTAATGCACTTCTTACTAATCAAATGTTTGAGCAGTTAATTCCAATGGTCTTGCGGTCTTTATGAATTGAATTTCTGCTGTAAAATTGGCTGAGCAGAGATTTTAATTGACGTCCAAATCTGTGTGTGTGTGTGTGTGTGTGTGTGTGTGTGTGTGTGTGTGTGTGTGTGTGTGTGTGTGTGTGTGTGTGTGTGTGTGTGTGTGTGTATGTATAAATATATATATATATATGTTTATGCTTATGTGTGTATATATATCGTAATTTGCAAAAGAGTTCGCAGACAGCATCTACTAAGTGTTTACCAATACTAATTAAAATTTAAGACTCACAGATATTGCTGTTTCTGAGGCAAACAGAATTGGAGACGAATGTCCTTCCAGCATGTGTTCCGAATCAAATCAAAATTGACCCACGAAGGAAATGGCATATAAAACAGCTTACATAGTTGCGATAACGTCTTACGTACACCAGCTATATGTATATATATATTTATATACAAATATGTATGCCTAGGACCTTTCCACAGTACTGTTCATAATGTATAAATATGACTTATACATTAAGTTGTATAAATTCAACCGCTCTGTTTGACGTTACAAGATCTATAAGAACGGCATGACAATGTGCGGGGGGTAGGGAATGATAAGTGTGGTCTAACTGAAATACATTAAAGCAGTTAACTGGACGAATTTCTTGACACAGATAACGTGTAACAGTTGATTACCTGAGGAGCAAATATTCTCTGCCTTAGATAGACGCAGCGTGACTGGGTGCATTGCATTCACGCGTAGTTATTTGAGTCAGATGGGAAGGAATTTCCTCCAATTATTCTGTGTCTTTCCTTTCACTCCCTAGCCACAGTTCTTCTCCTCTCTCCACTCCCCTGCGCTGTCACTGTTCTAACGCGTGGCTATTTGCATTACTGGCGCATTTCTGCCAGCCCGAATCTGTCTGGCCACTCTCCTCTGATCTCGCTAATTAACAATGCGTTCCTCGACTGAGACTGCCGCTGACTGGCTGTTTATTTTTGTTGTTTCAAGCAGTATTAGCTGTAAAAGCTGGACTCTAGAATTCCCAACCTAGGATCCACGGACCACTTGCTTAATATTATTTGTCCATGGCATGATAAAGATTGGAGACACCTGTTCTAGAGACCGTTCTGCGTGAAACCCCCAGGATATCAGCGGTTTCTCAGATATTCAAACCACCGCCAATCAATCCATGGTCAATGTAACTTAGAAAACACTTCTAACCCATTCCGATGTTTGGCCTGAAACACAACTTAACGTCTTGACTATGTCTGCATGCCTTTTATGCTTTGAGTTGCTGCGACATGATCAACGAGCAGGTGTATAGGTGCTCCTAATAAAATGGACATTGAGTGCATTTTAGATTATCGTGTGTTAAATAATCAAGCCAGAATGCCCAGTTCCTGGGAATTTGGTTTCCCATACCGATCGTAATGCAACCAGTTTGGATTATCTCAATGGTAAAGCAGCTATAGACATTTGTCACAGAGTTTTGGTGACATGCCGAAAAGACAGAAACTTCTGAGTTTAAGCTTTTGCATAACACCTGCTCCATGTGTGTTCTGTTACTTATCTCCAATGTTTCTCCCACAGTTAATATAGTGGCGATTGTGATCCTGTCCCGAGGAAACTGCGGTCTGTCCAGATGTATCAGCCGATACCTCGTGTCCATGGCGGCGACGGATCTTCTGGTAATTCTCACCGCCGTGATACTAAACCGGATTCCCGCTATTTATTTCCCAGGCAGTTTCCTCTCCATCACACCAGTGTGCAGTTTCAGCACTGCAGTAATTAACGCTGCCAGGGACAGTTCGGTTTGGTTAACGGTCATGTTCACCTTTGATCGATATGTCACCATCTGCTGGCAGAATCTCAAAGCAAAGTATTGCACCCACAGAACTGCTGGCATAGTTGTCTCTGTCGTCTGCACTTTGGGCTGCGTGATCAACATTCCCTGGTACTTTTTGCACGAACCAGTCTACGTTGTAGACAATGTGCCCTGGTATTGCAAACAGAGAGATATCCGCTATTCTTATCTGTTTTGGACAACATTTCACTGGACCGGTCGCGTTCTGACTCCTTGCCTTCCGTTCCTGCTTATTCTCTCGTTCAACGCTCTGACTGTTAGGCACATTCTGGTGTCCAGTCGGGCCCGTAGGAGACTCCGCAGTTGCCCCACGGGAGAAACACAAAGCGACCCGGAGATGGAAAGCCGCAGGAAGTCGATCATCCTGCTCTTTGCAATCTCGGGATGTTTCATCCTTCTGTGGATGCCATATGTTGTTCAATTCTTTGTATTTCAATTAGCTTATACGGTTAATGGCTACAACGACCCCAGATTCATCCTGATGGAAAGTGCTAATGTGTTTCAGATGTTGAGCTGCTGCACAAACACGTTTATCTACGCAGTGACTCAAAACAAATTCAGGAAAGAGTTGAAGGTTCTGATGAAATTTCCGCAGAACTTTGCTAAGTAGAGAATGTAGCAGCTACTTGCAAAAGAAAAATTGTAAAATGATAACCGAAAATTACACGTCTACTTCTTCTGTTGAAACCACAAGTAAATTTTGCTCGATCTTCTAGACTTAATGTGAATGACACATTATCCTGTCATTGTGCATTGGAAATGATTATTGAACCTAAAGAATTGTTTAATAGTCTGTTTTCTTTTGTAGAGAACTCAGATAACTATGACCTCCCATTACCCCCCACACTCCGCTTCACGCAGGGATCGATCTCACCGTGATTTCCTTATCAACTCGTCCCACCCCACTGGTGATTTCGTTATCAATTCGTAACACTCCTCGCACTTATCTAGGTGCGCAGAAGAAGTGCGTCATTCAAAGCCCCAAAGAGCCCCTCCCGGTGAGGCGACATTTCACCTGCGAGTCTGACGGAGTCATCGACTGTACCCGAAGCTCTAACTACAGCTTCCTCTACATCGCTGAGGCGCGACGTAGATTGAGGTGCCGTTCAGTGCGTCGGCAACAAACAGAATTTCCCGGTGGCCAAACACTTTAATTCCACGCATCATTCCCATTCGGGCGGCGATCAACTGCTTCCTCGAGAGCCACGATGAGGCCACTCTCAAGTTGCAGAAGTAGTACCTCATATTCCGTCTGAGTAGCCTCCAGATTGAAGGCGTGAACATCGATTTTTCTAACTTTCGGTGATCTCTCCTGATTTCCCAGTTTAGTTTCCCTCTTCCCTCCGCTTCTCCTCACCTCCCCGTCACTTCCTTCTTGTGCCCTTTCTCCTACCCGTGCTCCACTCTCCTGTCCTATCAAATTATTTATTCCTCAGCCTTTTAACTTTTCCACCTATCACCTCTCAATTTCTTACTCCATCCACGTTCTCCACACTTGAGTTCATCTGTCACCTTCTAGCTTGTACTCCTTTCCCTACCCCGCCTTCTTATTCTGGCTTCTTCCCCCTTCCTCTTCAGTCCTTGTAAGGGACCTCGTCTAATTAAGAGCCTGAAATAGTGTTGGAGGAAACATCATGTGAGACTCCGGGAGCTTAGCCACCCAGATTTGCCTTAGTACTGCTAACACCACTTCCTCTGCAAGCTGTATAAGGTACATGAACATGGTGATGCTCTGCCTCACTTCCGCAGACTCTGTGACCATCCCCTGAGTAAATACAGAGGCAACAAAAAATATTAAAGATCTGCCCCATCTGTTATGGCTCCGCGCATGGATTAACAGTCTGATCTTCTAGATGACCAATTTTGTCCTTTGCAATATAACCATATAACAATCACAGCACGGAAACAGGCCATCTTGGCCCTCCTGGTCCGTGCCGAACCCTTAATCTCACCTAGTCCCACCTACCCGCACTCAGCCCATAACCCTCCACTCCTTTCCTGTCCATATACCTATCCAATTTTACCTTAAATGACACAACTGAACTGGCCTCTACTACTTCTACTGGAAGCTCATTCCACACAGCTATCACTCTTTGATTAAAGAAATACCCCCTCGTGTTTCCCTTAAACTTCTGCCCCCTAACTCTCAAATCATGTCCTCTAGTTTGAATCTCCCCTACTCTCAATGGAAACAGCCTATACACGTCAACTCTATCTATCCCTCTCAAAATTTTAAATACCTCGATCAAATCCCCCCTCAACCTTCTACGCTCCGATGAATAGAGACCTAATTTGTTCAACCTTTCTCTGTAACTTAATTGCTGAAACCCAGGTAACATCCTAGTAAATCGTCTCTGCACTCTCTCTAATTTATTGATATCTTTCCTATAATTCGGTGACCTGATCTGCACACAATATTCCAAATTTGGCCTTACCAATGCCTTGTACAACTTAAGCATTACATCCCAACTTCTGTACTCAATGCTTTGATTTATAAAGGCCAGCGTTCCAAAAGCCCTCTTCACCACCCTATCTACAAGAGACTCCACTTTCAGGGAACTATGCACAGTTATTCCTAGATCTCTCTGTTCCTCTGCATTCCTCAATGTCCTACCATTTACTCTGTATGTTCGATTTGGATTATTCCTGCCAAAATGTAGAACCTCACACTTAGCATTAAACTCCATCTGCCAACGTTCAACCCATTCTTCTAACCGGCATAAATCTCCCTGCAAGCTTTGAAAACCCACCTCATTATCCACAACACCTCCTACCTTAGTATCATCGGCATACTTACTAATCCAATTTACCACTCCATCATCCAGATCATTTATGTATATTACAAACAACATTGGGCCCAAAACAGATCCCTGAGGCACCCCGCTAGTCACCGGCCTCCATCCCGATAAACAATTATCCACCACTGCTCTCTGGCATCTCCCATCTAGCCACTGTTGAATCCATTTTATTGCTCCAGCATTAATACCTAACGACTGAACCTTCTTAACTAATCTTCCATGTGGAACTTTGTCAAAGGCTTTGCTGAAGTCCATATAGACTACATCCACTGCCTTACCCTCGTCAACATTCCTCGTAACTTCTTCAAAAAATTCAATAAGGTTTGTCAAACATGACCTTCCACGCACAAATCCATGCTGGCTACTTCTGATCAGATCCCGTCTATCCAGATAATTATAAATACTATCTCTAAGAATACTTTCCATTAATTTACCCACCACTGATGTCAAACTGACAGGTCTATAATTGCTAGGCTTCCTTCTAGAACCCTTTTTAAGCAATGGAACCACATGAGCAATACGCCAATCCTCCGGCACAATCCCCGTTTCTAATGACATATTAAAGATCTCCGTCAGAGCTCCTGCTATTTCTACACAAACTTCCCTCAAGGTCCTGGGGAATATCCTGTCAGGACCCGGGGATTTATCCACTTTTAAATTTCTTAAAAGCGCCAGTACCTCCACCCCTTTAATTGTCATAGGTTCCATAACTTCCTTACTTGTTTCCCACACCTTAGACAATTCAATATCCTTCTCCTTAGTGAATACCGAAGACAAGAAATCATTCAAAATCTCTCCCATCTCCTTCGGTTCCACACATAGCTGACCACTCTGATTTTCTAAGGGGCCATTTTTATCCCTCACTATCATCTTGCTTTTAATATAACTGTAGAAACCTTTCGGATTTACTTTCACCTTATTTGCCAAACCAACCTCGTATCTTCTTTTAGCTTTTCTAATCTCTTTCTTAAGATTCCTTTTACATTCTTTATATTCCTCGAGCAATTCCTTTACTCCATGCTGCCGATATCTATTGTAGACATCCCTCTTTTTCTGAACCAAATTTCTAATATCCCTTGAAAACCATGGTTCTCTCAAACCTTTAACCTTTCCTTTCACCCTAACAGGAACATAAAGATTCTGTACCCTCATAATTTCACCCTTAAATGACCTCCATTTCTCTATTACATCCTTCCCATAAAACAACTTGACCCAATCCACTCTCTCTAAATCCCTTCGCATCCCCTCAAAGTTAGCCTTTCTCCAATCAAAAATCTCAACTCTAGGTCCAGTCCTGTCCTTCTCCATAATTATATTGAAGCTAATGCTATTGTGATCACTGGACCCGAAGTGCTCCCCAACACATACATCTGTCAGCTGACCTATCGCATTCCCTAACAGGAGATCCAACACTGCCCCATCTCTAGTCGGTACTTCTATGTATTGTTGCAAAAAACTATCCTGCACACATTTCACAAACTCTAAACCATCCAGCCCTTTTACAGAATGAGCTTCCCAGTCTACGTGTGGAAAATTAAAATCTCCCACAATCACCACCTTGTGTTTACTACAAATATCTGCTATCTCCTTACACATTTGCTCTTCCAACTCACGCGCCCCATTAGGTGGCCTATAATACACTCCTATCAGTGTTACTGCACCTTTCCCATTCTTCAATTCCACCCAAATGGCCTCCCTAGAGGAGCTCTCTAATCTATCCTTCCATAAGATTTCCTCGGACAAACAATGCAACACCTCCTCCTCTGGCCCCTCCTACTCTATCACACCTGAAGCAACTAAATCCAGGAATATTTAGTTGCCAATCACACCCTTCCTGCAACCATGTTTCACTAATAGCTACAACACCATAATTCCAGGTATCAATCCACGCTTTAAGCTCATCCACCTTTCTTACAATGCTCCTAGCATTAAAATAGATACATTTAAGATACTCTCCATCTCCTCCTCTCTTTCCATCCCTAACAATGCATTCAAATTTATTATCCTTTTCTTTCTTCTCCCCTACATCTTCGGGCTGAGCGCATCCCTTCTCCATCACCTGCCTTTCCTCCCTCACACACTGTCTATTTACTTGCTCCACTGGTGAACTAACCTCCTCTCCCATAGTCTCCTCAAATAGTCTCCCGCCTCCCCATCTTACTAGTTTAAAGTCCGCCCTGTAGTCCTAGCAAACCTCCCCGCTAGGATATTGGTCCCCCCAGGATTCAGGTGTAACCCGTCCTTCTTGAACAGGTCACTCCTGCCCCAGAAGAGGTCCCAATGATCCAGAAACTTGAATCCCTGCCCCCTGCTTCAATCCCACAGCCACGCATTCATCCTCCACCTAATTCTATTCCTACTCTCACTGTCGCGTGGCACAGGCAGTAATCCCGAGATTACTACCTTTGCGGTCCTTCTTCTTAACTGCCTTCCTAACTCCCTATACTCTCGTTTCAGGATCTGTTCCCCTTTCCTTCCTATGTCATTGGTACCTACATGTACCACGACCTCTGGCTCTTCACCCTCCCACTTCAGGATATCTTGGACGGTTTGATCTCACTATATCTGTAGAATGCCTTAGGGTTGTCTTTATTTTGTCTGCTAGGGCAACTTCAGGCCTTCGTTGATCCCTCCTAACTTTTTTTTCTTAAGTGTTCTCTGGGATCTCTTGACCCGCGCTGTCATACGTAATGTGCACTGGGCGGCAGCAAGGCGTTCACAAGTCTCACAGCATTACAAGAAGCTTTCACCCAGCCTAACAGTGTTTATTCTTCTGCTGTGGTAACTTCTGCCTGACGGTAGGAGGTTGAAGAGATTGTGGAAACAAAGAGACTGGTCATTGCCAAAGTTGAGGACTCTAGGAACGCAACGCTTCTGATGCGCACCCTGGATTTACACGAGATTGCGATTAAAAGTTACAACAATAAAATAAATTTGGACGATAACGAAATCGTGGTAACGAATTCGATAACGAATGGACGATAACGATAACGCGGCCGATAACGAATTCGTGTTCTAATGCCAAAAGGAGGCAGCTGATGTCGATGCAGCAAACTGCTAAGCGAGGTGAAGAAGAGTACAGTAGTTGAAATCTCTTCCTGTATAACATAATACCGGGGGATAGGTTCAGACACCTTAGCGTCTCAATTCGACCTTTGTTTAATGAACCGTCTAACAACACAGCGCACAAATCCTACGCATTCTACAGATTCACCACTCCCTGCCTTAAGAAAATCCGCCTCATTTATATTCTAAAATGACGGCCTCCATTCTGACGCTGTGTCCTCTAGTCAAACACCTCCGCTATAGGGAACATGCTATCCACATCCACTCCACCAAGGCTTTTAATCATTCGATGGTTCAATTACGTAACCCCTCATTCTACTGAATTCCAGTGAATACAGACATAGAGCCATCAAACGCCTTTCATGTAACAAGCCGTTTAATCCTGGAGACACTGCCTGAATCTTCTTTGAACTCTCTTTAGTTTTAACATATCCTTAATTGGCTAGGTGGCCCTGAAATGCTCACAATACTCCAAATGAGGACTTCCCGGTGCTTTATAAGGTCTTGACATCATATTCCCTGGTTTTATATTTTAGTCCTCTTGAAAGGAATGTTAACATCTTATTAGCCTTCCTCACGACAAACTCAACCTACAAATTAACTATTAGGGAATCCTGCATACTGACTCCCAAAAACTTTGCACTTCAGAGTTTTGTACTTTCTCTTCATTTAGAAACTAGTGAACCCTTTCAATTCGTAAGAGGCCCAAAACTGCTCCCAGTAATTCAATGAAAGCTAACCAATGGATTCTAACTCTTCAGCATTACATCTCTGATTCTGGATTCTATTCATTTCAAAATGAATACTGACATTGCATCTCACTTCCTTACCACGACTCAGAATAAAAGTTGACCTGTGTGGAATCTACATGAGGACTCCCAAGTCTCTTTGCATCATAGAAGCATAGAAACATAGAAAATAGGTGCAGGAGTAGGCCATTCGGTCCTTCAAGACTGCACCGCCATTCAGTATGATCATGGCTGATTATCCAACTCAGAACCCTATACCTCCTTTCTCGCCATACCCCCTGATCCCTTTAGCCACAAGGGCCAAATCTAACTCCCTCTTAATGAACTTAATGAGCCAATGAACTAGCCTCAACTGTTTCATGTGGCAGTGAATTCCACAGATTCACCACTGTCTGTGTGAAGACGTTTTTCCTCATCTCGGTCCTAAAAGTCTTCCCCTTTATCCTTAAACTGTGACCCCTCGTTCTGGGCTTCCCCAAAATCGTGAACAATCTTCCTGCATCTAGCCTGTCCAATCCCTTTAGAATTTTATACGCTTCAATAAGATCCCCCCTCAATTTTCTAAATTCCAGTGAGTATAAGCCTAGTCGATCCAGTCTTTCTTCATATGAAAGTCCTGCCTTTCCAGGCATCAGTCTAGTGCACCTTCTTTGTACTCTCTGTATGGCATGAATGTCTTTCCTCAGATTAGGGGACCAAAACTACACGCAATACTCTAGGTGCGGTCTCACCAAGGCTTTGTACAACTGCAGTAGAACCTCCCTGCTCTTATACTCTAATACTTCTGCTATGAATGCCAACATACCTTTCGCCTTTTTCACCGCCTGCTCTACCTGCATGCCCACTTTCAATGACTGGTGTACAATGACACCCAGGGTCTCGTTGCACCTCCCCTTTTCCTAATCAGACACCATTCACATAATAATCTGTTTTCCTGTTCTTGCCACCAAATTGGATAACCTCACATTTACCCACATTAAATTGCATCTGCCATGAACTTGCCCACTCACTTAACCTATCCAAGTCACCCTGTATCCTCTTAGCATCTTTCTCACTGCCGGCCAACTTCATGTCATCCGCAGACTTGGAGATGCTGCATTTAATTCCCTCGTCTAAATCATCAATATACATTGTAAACAACTGGGATCCCAGCACTGAGCCTTGGAGTACTCCACTAGTCACTGCCTGCCATTCTGAAAAGATCGCATTTATTCCCACTCTTTCTGTCTGACAAACAATTCTCTATCCACATCAAAACCATACACCCAATACCGTGGGCTTTAAGTTTGCACACTAATCTCCTGTGTGGGACCTAGTCAAAAGCCTTTTGAAAATCCGAATATACCACATCCACCGGTTCTCCCCTATCCGCTCTACTAATTACATCTTCAAAAATTCTATAAGATTCGTCAGACATGATTTTCCTTTCACAAATCCATGCTGACTTTGTCCGATGATTTCACCTCTTTCCAAATGTGCTGTTATCACATCTTTGATAACTGACTCTAGTATTTTACCACTACCGATGTTAGGCTAACCGCACTATAATTCCCCGGTTTCTCTCTCCCTCCTTTTTTTTAAAAGGTGGGGTTACATTAGCCACCCTCCAATCCTCAGGAACTAATCCAGAATCTAAAGAGTTTTGAAAAATTATCACTAATGCATCCATTATTTCTTGGGCTACTTCCTTAAGCACTCTGGGATGCAGATCATCTGGCCATGGGAATTTATCTGCCTTTTCTTCGATTTATCTTCGATTTACCTAACACTACTTACCTACTAACATGTATTTCTCTCAGTTCCTCCATCTCACTAGACCCTCGGTCCCCTGCTATTTCCAGAAGATTATTTATGCCCTCCTTAGTGAAGACAGAACCAAAGAAGTTATTCAATTGGTCTGCCATGTCCTTGTTCCCCATGATCAATTCACTTGTTTCTGACTGTAAGGGACCTGCATTTGTCTTAACCAATCTTTTTCTTTTCACATATCGATAAAAGATTTTACAGTCAGTTTTTATGTTCCCTGCCAGCTATCTCTCATAATCTTTTTTCCCTTTCCTAATTATGCCCTTTGTTCTCCTCTGCTGGACTCTGAATTTCTCCCAGTCCTCAGGTGTGCCGCTTTTTCTGGCTAATTTGCTCGTTTCTTCTTTGGACGATACAATCCCTAATATTCGTTGTCAGCCACGGGTGCACTACATTCCCTGGTTTATTCTTTTGCCAAACTGGGATGAACAATTGTTGTAGTTCATCCATGCGATCTTTAATTGCTTGCCATTACATATCCGCCGTCAATCCTTTAAGTATCATTTGCCAGTCTATCTTAGCTAATTCACATCTCATACCTTCAAAGTTACCCTTCCTTAAGTTCAGAACCTTTGTTTCTGAATTAACTATGTCGCTCTCCATCTTAATGAAGAATTCCACCATATTATGGTCACTCTTACAAAAAGAGCCTCGCAAGACAAGATTGCTAACTAACCCTTCCTCATTGCTCAGTAGTCTAGAATGGCCTGCTTTCTAATTGGTTCCTCTACATGCTGGTTCAGAAAACCATCCCGCATACATTCCAAGAAATCCTCTTCCTCAGCACCCTGAACAATTTGGTTCACCCGATCTATATGTAGATTTAAGTCATCCATTATAACTGCAGTCCCTTTATCGCACGCTTTTCTAATTTCCTGTTTAATGCCATCCCCAATCTCACTACTACAGTTAGGTGGCCTGTACACAACTCCCACCAGCTTTTTCTGCCCCTTAGTGTTATGCAGCTCTACCCATATCGATTCCACATCCTCCAGGCTAATGTCCTTCCTTTCTATTGAGATAATCTCCTCTCTAACCAGCAACGCTACCCCACCTCCTTTTCTTTCCTGTCTATCCCTCTTGAATATTAAATATCCCTGGATGTTGAGCTCCCATCCTCGGTCACCCTGGAGACATATATCATATTCATTAATAACTATCTGCGCATTTAATTTATCCACCTTGTTACGAATGCTCATCGCATTGACACACAAAGCCTTCAGGCTTGTTTTGACAACACTCTTAGCCCTTATACAATTATGTTGAAAAGTGGCCCTTTTTAATTATTGCACTGGATTTGCCTGCCTGCCACTTTTACTTTTCATCTTATTACTTTTTGCTTCTACCCTCATTTTACACCCTTCTGTCTCTCTGCACTTGTTCCTATCCCCCGCCACATTAGTTTAAAGCCTCCTGAACAGCAGTAGCAAACGCTTCCCCTAGAACATTGGTTCCAGTCCAGCCCAGGTGCAGACTGTCCTATTTGTACCGGTCCCACTTCCCCCAGGACTGATTCCAATGCCCTAGAAATTTGAATCCCTCCCCCTTGCACCATTTTTCAAGCCGCATATTTATCTGAAATATCCTCCTATTTCTACACTGACTAGCACATGGCACTGGTAGTAATCCAGAGATTATTACCTTTGTGGTCCTACCTTTTAGTTTATCTCCTAACCCTAAATTCACCTTGTAGGACCTCATCCCGTTTTTTCCCTATATCGTTGGTACCTATGTGCACCACGACCACTGGCTGTTCACCCTCCCACTACAGAATATCCTGCAACCGCTCAGAGACATCCTTGACCCTTGCACCAGGGAGGCAACATACCATCCTGAAGTCCTGTTTGCGGCCGCAGAAACGCCTATTTATTCCCCTTACAATCCAATATCCTATCGCTATAGCTCTCCCACTCCATTTCTTACCCTCCTGTGCCGCACAGCCACTCATGTTGCCAGGAACTCGGCTGCTGCTGCCTTCCCCTGATGAGACATCTCCCTCAACGGTTTCCAAAACAGTATATCTATCTAGGAGGTTTTTGGTTTGAGAGTTTTCTTCCCATTTAGAAAATAGTGTACGCCTTTATTCCTTCTTCCATAGTCGGTGGCCATGCAAATCCCTCACTATATTCCAACTGCCACTTCGCTGCCTATTCTCTTAACCAACCAAAGTTGTTCTGCAGACACCCATTTTTCCTCAACACTACCATTCCCTCCACCTATCTTCATATCGTCAGCAAAACTGGCATCAAAGCCATCAATTCCATTATCCAAATCATTGACATATAACGTGATAAGAAGTGTTCCCAACAGTGGTCCCATGTGGAACGCCACGGGCCACCTGCAGCCAACCAGATAAGGCGCTTTCATTCCCAACTTTACCTTCCGACGGTCAGCCAACCTTCTATCCATTCTGGTAGCCTTCGCGTAATACCGTAGGCTCTTATATTGGTATGTAGCCTCATGTGTAGCACATTGATAAATGGCTTCTGCCAATCCAAATAAACAACATCCACTGTCTTCTTTATCTCCCTGCCTGCTACTTCCTCCGAGAATGCTAATAGATTTCTTAGGTACCCCTTTGGGAAACCCTGGCCTATTTTATCATGCATCTCCAAGTACACCGAAATTTCGTTCTTATTAACAGATTCCAACATCTTTCCAACCGCAGAGGTCAGGCTAACTGGCCTATAATTTCTTTTCGTCTGTCTCTCTCCCCTCCGGACGATTGGAGAGACACTTGCAATTATCTGTCCTCAGAAACTATTCCAGAATCTAGTGATTCTTGAAAGATCGTTTCCAATGTCTACACAATCTCTTCCGCTAGGGGTGTCGTCCATCCAGTCGAGGTGATATTCCTACCTTCAAACTTTTCAGCTTCCAAAGCACCTTCTTCTTACAAGAAACAAAGACAATCACTTCTGTCCCCTGACACTCTTGCATTACTGGCAATCTGCTCGTGACTTCCACAGTGGAGACTAACACAAAATTAGCCATGAAGGAAGAATTCATTTTGAAATAAATAGAATACAGAAGCAGCGATGTAATGCTGAAGATTTAGAAGTCATTCCTTAGATTGGAGAACCAAGCTGGCTCCCCTCGTTTTCAGTTGTAAACAGACTTTTTTTATAAAGATATATTTTTTTCCCAGAAGATCTCCCAATGCTACTGAAATCTCAAACCCCGCTGCCTGCACTATTTCACCAGCTACGCATTCACCTGACAAATCATTCTATTCCTACCTGCAGTGGAGCGTGCCACAGGCAGCATTCAGGAGGTTGCTAGCCTGGAGGTCCTGCTTTTCAACTCTCTACCTAACTCACAATATTCTGTCTTCATGAACTCCTTCTTTTTCCTCCCTATGTTCTTCTTACCAGATATGTACAATGACTTCTTGCTGTTCGCCCACCCCGCTTTAGAAAGCCGCGGACACGATCCGACACGTTCCTGACAATGGCACAAGGAGGCAACATACCATCCAGGTGTGTCGCGAGCACGGAATCTGCAGTCTGTTATTTTAATTATGAAACTTCCCGTCATTAGTGTACTTCTTTCACCCCGCTTCCTTTCTGCATCACAGAGCAAGACTCAGTACCAGACACTTGATCGCTGTGATTTTTTCTCAACAATATTCATTGAGGTTTACTTATTACTGAGGGAAACGGCCACAGGAGGACTCGGCTCCTACTGCCTACTCCTTTCCCCACTCCTGACAGTCACCTTACCTCTGCCACGTAGGGGTGACTACCTCCCTGTAGATCCTATCTATCACCTTTTCATTCTGACGTATGGGCGAGAGGTCGTCCACTTCCTTAACAGTGTCCTTAAGGAGAGGCAGCTTGCTGTAGTTTATGTCGATGTAGCTATCGGAGATGCTGGACTTGTCTCGAGGAATATATTTACTAACAGAAAAAAAAATAACATGCAAATTAATGTCACCTCTGAAGGGCTTTTCCTTCTCGTCAATGTATGCGCAGCTTTTTTTAATCTGGGTCTGTACTCGTTGGAGTTTAGAAGAATGAGAGGGTACCTCATGGAAATCTATCGACTATTGCAAGGCATAGATACAGTGGGTCTGGAGAGGATGTTTCTGAACATAAGGATGTCCCTTTAGAACAGAGATGAGGACGAGTTTTATCAGAGGGAGATGAATCTCTGGAAGGTATTGCCGCAGACGGCTGCGGAGGACATGATTTAAGGTAAGTTAAGCAGATGTTGATAGATTCCTAATTAATCAACGGAGAAGGCATGAGAACTGGGTTGAGAGCGTTAATAAATCAGCTATGATGGAATGGCGGAGCCGACTCGACGGGCTGAATGGCCTAATTCTGCTTCTTTCTCTTATGCTGTTATGGTACTTTTGAATTGAGTTCCTATCACATGATTGGCTGATTGGATATTTGTATTAAGCAGCAGGTCTACAGATGTACCTAATAAAGAAGTGGCCACTAAGTATATGCATACATTAAATGTATTGAAAAAGATAAGTATCCATTTTATACAGATAATGCATACGTATGATTTGAATAATTGTCATATAAAGTCATACCCGTGTGTTCAACATGGCAAAGCCGGAAAAGTGTTAAATATTGAATTTTGAGGTTTGAAAATACATACAATACCTTCCCTCCTCCCACCCACCCCCTCCGCCATCAAAAGGAATTGCATCAATTTCCAAGTATGCGAAGGTACTCTAATTCGGTTGTTACCAAATCTGTTTGCTCGTTAGCTGCTAGCAATGGTAATTGAGACGTACGCCATTATGTTTGCTCAGGGACTGCATCTTAAGTTAATGTCATTCCACGTGATTGAATTGTAAACAACATGAACTTATTTAACTGTCTTGCAGTATTGAACACCATGTATATTAACAATAAGAGCACGGCTCTTCTTAGGATCAGGTCTCGCAGATCCTCTTGGAAAATGCACGCACCTCCCAGAGGCTTGGTGTACGCAATTTACTACACGGCTCTTGCAGTGATCGCAGTTCCAGGTAATGCACTTCTTACTAATCAAGTGTTTGGGCTGTTAATTCTATTGGTCTTGTGAAATTTATGAATTGAATTCCTGACACATAATTGGCTGAGCAGATATTTGAATTGACGACCAAGTCTGTGAGTGTGTGTGTGTGCGCGCGTCCGTGCGTTCGTGCGTGTGTGTGCGCGCGTCCGTGCGTTCGTGCGTGTGTGTGTGTGTGTGTGTGTGTGTGTGTGTGTGTGTTGTAATTTGCAAAAGAGTTCGCACATAGTATCTACTGAGTGTTTATCAATATTAATTAAAATTTAAGACTCACAGATATTGCTGTTTCTGGGGCAAACTGAACTGGAGACGAATGTCCTTCCACCATGTGTCCCGACTCAAATCAAAGTTAATGCACGGAGCAAACGGCATATGAAACAGCTGACATGGTTGCGAAAACGTCTACGTACCCCAAATATATAATTGTGCCTTGCACCCTTGCACAGTATGGTTCATAATGAATAAATATGACTTATACATTGTTATATAAATTCATACCGCACTGTTTGACATTTCAAGGTCTATAAGAACGGCATGACAATATGTAGGGGGTAGGGAATGATAAGTGTGAATTACTTTAAGGCAGTTAACTCGACGCATTTTGACATAGTTAACGTGTAACAGTTGATTACCTGAGGAGCAAATATTCTCTGCCTTAGATAGACGCAGCGTGTCTGGGTGCATTGCATTAACGCGTAGTTATTTGAGTCAGATGGGAAGGAATTTCTTTCAATTATTCTGTGTCTTTCCTTCTTTCCTTTTACTCCCTAGCCACAGTTCTTCCCCTCTCTCCACTCCCCTGGGCTGTCAATGCTCTAACGCGTGGCTATTTGCTTTACTGCTGCATTTCTGTCAGCCTGAATCTGTCTGGCCGCTCTCCTCTGATCTCCCTTATTAACAAAGCGTTCTTCCCCTGAGACTGCCGCTAGCTGGATGATTATTTTTGTTGTTTCTAGAAATATTCGCTGTAAAAGCTAGACTCTAGAATTCTTAACCTAAGATGCAAGTACCGTTTGCTCAATAGTATTTATCCATGGCATGAATAAGATTGGAGTCTAGATTGGAGTTCTAGAGCGCGTTGTGCGTGAAACTCCCAGGAGATCAGCAGTTTCTCAGATACTCAAACAACCGGCAATCAATCCACGGTCAAAGTCACTTATATCACACTTCTTCCCCATTCCGATGTTTGGCCTTAAACACAACTGAACCTCTTGACTATGTCTGCATGCTTTTTATGCTTTGAGTTGCTGCAACATGAACAACGAGCAGGTGTATAGGAGTTCCTAATGAAATGGGCATTGGGTGCATTTTAGATTATCGTGTGTTAATGAATCAAGCCCAGAATGCTTTTTCTTTACTCCTTTCAGTTACTGGGCATTGAGTTTCCCATACCGATCGTAATTTGGATCGTAGTTTGGATTATCTCAAAAGTAAAGCATCTATAGACGTTTCTCACAGAGTTTTGGTGACATGCAGAAATGACAGAAACTTCTGAGTTTAACCTTCTGCATAACGCCTGCTCCATGCGTGTTCTGTCACTAATTTCCAATGTTTCTCCCACAGTTAATATCGTTGCGATTGTGATCCTGTCCCGAGGAAACTGCGGTCTGTCCAGATGTATCAGCCGATACCTCGTGTCCATGGCGGCGACGGATCTTCTGGTAATTCTGACCGCCGTGATACTCAACCGGATTCCCGCTATTTATTTCCCCGGTAGTTTCCTCTCCATCACACCAGTGTGCAGGTTCAGCATTGCAGTAATTTACGCCGCTAGGGACAGTTCGGTTTGGTTAACGGTCATGTTCACCTTTGATCGATATGTCACCATCTGCTGGCAGAATCTGAAAGCAAAGTATTGCACCCACAGAACCGCTGGCATAGTTGTCTTTGTCGTCTGTACTTTGGCCTGCGTGATCAACATTCCCTGGTACTTTGTGCACGAACCAGTCTACGTCGTTAACAACGTGCCCTGGTATTGCAAACGGAGGGATATCCATTATTCTTTTCTATTCTGGACAATATTTGATTGGACCGATCGCGTTCTGACTCCATGCCTGCCGTTCCTGCTTATTCTCTCGTTCAACGCTCTGACTGTTAGGCACATTCTGGTGGCCAGTCGGGCCCGTAGGAGACTCCGCAGTTGCTCCGCAGGAGAAACACAGAGCGACCCGGAGATGGAAAGCCGCAGGAAGTCGATCATCCTGCTCTTTGCAATCTCGGGATGTTTCATCCTACTGTGGATGCCTTACGTAGTTCAATTCTTTGTATTTCAAATAAGTTACACAGTTAATGGCTACAACGACCCCAGATTCATCCTGATGGAAAGTGCCAATGTGTTTCAGATGTTGAGCTGTTGCACAAACACGTTTATCTACGCAGTGACTCAAAACAAATTCCGGCAAGAGTTGAAGGTTCTAATGAAATTTCCGCAGAACTTTGCACGTTCCTTGGCTAAGTAGAGGATCTAGCAGGTTCCTGCAAAAGAAAAACTGAAAGTAAAAATGAATAACCGAAAATTAAATATTTCAACTTCTTCTGTTTAAACCACAAATATTTTTTGCTCGAAGCTCCAGACTTAATGTGAATTGCATATTATGCTGTCATTGTGCATTGGAAATCATTTTTGAACCTAAGGAATTGTTTAATAGTCTGTGTTCTTTTGTAGAGCTCTCAGATGTCTATGACCTCCCATTACCCCCACACTCCGCTTCCTGCAGGGATCGTTCTCAGCGTGATTTCCTTATCAATTCGTCGCACCCCTCTGGTGATTTCCTTATCAATTCGTCCCACTCCTCGCACTTATCCCTGTGCGCGGAAGAAGTGCTACACATGCCCATTCAGTTCCTCCCGTATCAACATTCAAAGCCCCAACCAGCCCTTCCCTGTGAGGCGTTATTTCACCTGCGAGTCTGCCGGAGTCATCGACTGTACCCGATGCTCTAACTACAGCTTCCTCCACATCGGTGAGGAACGACGTAGACTGGGGGGCCGTTCACTCCGTCGGCAACAAACAGAGTTTCCCAGTGGCCAAACACTTTAAGTCCACTCCCCATTCCCATTCGGGTGGCGATCAATTGCCTCGTCGACAGCCATGATGAGGCCACTCTCAAGTTGCAGAAGCAGCACCACATGTTCCGACTGGATACCATCCAGTTTGAAGGCGAGAACATCGATTTCTCTAACTTTCGGTGTTCTCTCCTGATTTCCCAGTTTAGTTTCCCTCATCCCTCCGCTTCTCCTCTCCTCCCCTTCACTTCCCCCTTCTGCTCTTCCTCCTTTGCGTGGTCCACTCTCCTGTCCTATCAAATTCTTTCTTCCTCAGCCTTTTACTTTTTCCACCTATCGCCTCTCAATTTCTTACTCCATCCCCGTTGCCACACTTGAGTTCATCTGTCACCTTCTAGCTTTCACTCCTTTCCCTCCCCCGCCTTCTTATTCTGGCTTCTTCTCCCTTCCTCTTCAGTCCTTATTGGTGGCCTCACCTAATGAACAGCCTGACATAGTGTTGGAGGAAACTCCATGTGAGACTCTGGGAGCTTAGTCACCCTGATTTGCCTTAGAACTGCACACAATACTTCCTCTGAAATCTGTATAAGGTACATGAACCTGGAGATGCTTTGCCTCACTTCCGTAGAACTTGTGATCATCCCCTGAGTAAATACAGAGGCATCAAAAAATATTTAAGATCTACCCAATCTGTTTTGGCTCCAAGCATGGATGACAGGTCTGACCTTCTAGAGGAACAATTTGGTCCTTTGCAATCGGTTTGATCTTACTATATCTGTAGAATGCCTTGTGGTTGTCTTTACTTTGTCTGATAGGGCAACTTCATGCTTTCGTTTATCCCTCCTGATTTCTTTCTTAAGTGTTCTCTGGGATCTCTTGTACTGCGCGGCATGTCATACGTAAAGTGTACTGGGCGGCAGCAAGGCGTTCACAAGTCTCACAGCATTGCAAGAAGCTTTTACCCAGCCTGACAGTTTTTATTCTTATACTGTGGTAACTGCTGCCTGACGGTAGGAGGTAGAAGAGATTGTGGAAACAATGGGACGAGTCATTGACAACGTTGAGGGCTCTACGAACACAACGCTTCTGATGTGCACCCTGGATGGACACAAGATTGCGAATAAAAGTTACAACAATAAACGATATTTGGACATCGTGACGTAATTAAGAGTTGCTCAGTTGTCCTCGCGGTCGATGACGAATTCTTGATCTAATGTCAAAAGGAGGCAGTTGATGTGCGTGCAGCAAACTGCTAAAGTTTGCGAAGGAGCGAGTGAAGAAGAGTACAGTAGTTGAAATCTCTTCCTGTCTAACATTATACCGGGTGATAGTGTCAGACGCTTTAGCGTGTCAATTCGACCTTTGCTTAATGAACCGTCTAACAACACAACACACATATCCTACGCATTCTACTGATTCACCACTCTCTGCCTAAAGAAACTCCTCCTCATTTCTATTCTAAAATGACGGCCTCCATTCTGACGCTGTGTCCTCCACTATAGGAAACACACTATCCACATCGACTCCATCAAGGCTTTTAATCATTCGACGGTTCAATTGCATTACCCCTCATTCTACTGAATTCCAGTGAATACAGATCTAAAGCCATCAAACGCTTTTCATCTAACAAGCCGTTTAATCCTGGAGACACTGTCCTGAATCTTCTTTGAACCCTCTTTAGTTTTAAAACATCCTTACTTGGCTAAGTGACCCTGAAATGCTCACAATACTCCAAATGAGGCCTCCCCGGTGCTTTATAAAGTCTTGACATCATATTCCCTGCTTTTATATTCTAGTCCTCTTGAAATGAATGTTAACATCGTATTAGCCTTCCTCACGACAAAATCAACCTGCAAATTAACAATTAGGGTATCCTGCATACTAACTCCCAAAACCTTTGCGCTTCAGAATTTTCCACTTTCTCTTCATTTACAAACTAGTGAACCCTTTCAATTCGTAAGAGGACCAAAACTGCTCGCTGTACTTCAATGCAATTTAACCAATGACTTCTAAACCTTCAGCATTACATCGCTGCTTCCGGATTCTACTGATTTCAAAATGAATACGGTCTTTGCATCTGCATTCCTTTCCACGACTCAACATAAGGTTAACCTGTATGGAATCTTCATGAGGACTCCCAAGACTCTTTGCATCATAGAAGCATAGAAACATAGAATATAGGTGCAGGAGTAGGCCATTCGGCCTTCGGCCCTTCGAACCTGCACTGCCATTCAGTATGATCATGGCTGATCATCCAACTCAGAACTCTGTACCTGCTTTCTCTCCATACCCCCGATCCCTTTAGCCACAACGGCCATATCTAACTCCCTCTTAAATATAGCCAATGCACCGGTCTCAACTGTTTCCTGTGGCAGAGAATTCCACAGATTCTCCACTCTCTATGTGAAGAGGTTTTTCCTCATCTCGGTCCTAAAAGGCTTCCCCTTTATCCTTAAACTGTGACCCCTCGTTCTGGACTTCCCCAACGTCGTGAACAATTTTCCTGCTTCTAGCCTGTCCAATCCCTTTAGAATTCCATACGTTTCAATACGATCCCCCCTCAATCTTCTAAATTCCAGAGAGTATAAGCCTAGTCGATCCAATCTTTCTTCATATGAAGGTCCTGCCATCCCAGCAATCAATCTGGTGAACCTTCTTTGTACTCCCTCTATGGCAAGAATTTCTTTCCCCAGATTAGGAGACCAAAACTGAACACAATACTCCAGGTGTGGTCTCACGAAGGCTTTGTACAATTGCAGTAGAACCCCCCTGCTCCTGAACTCGAATCCTCTAGCTATGAATGCCAACATACCTTTCGCCTTTTTCACAGCCTACTGTACCTACATGCCCACTTTCAATGTCTGGCGTACAATGACACCCAGGTTTCGTTGCACCTCCCCTTTTCCTAATCGACCACCGTTCAGATAATAATCTGTTTTCCTGTTCTTGCCACCAAAGTAGATAACCTCATATTTATCCACATTAAATTGCTTCTGACATGAATTTGCCCACTCACTTAACCTATCCGTCACCCTGCATCCTTCTCACTGCCGCTCAGCTTCGTGTTATCCGCAAACTTGGAGATCCTGCATTTAATTCCCGCGTCTAAATCATTAATATATATTGTAAACAACTGGGGTCCTAGCACTGAGCCTTGCAGTAACCCACTAGTCACGTCCTGCCAGTCTGAAAACGTCCCATTTATTCCCACTGTTTGTTTGCTGTCTGACAACCAATTCTCTATCCACATCAATACAAGAACCCCAATACCGTCAGCTATCCGTTTGCACACTGATCTCCTGTGTGGGACCTTGTCAAAAGCCTTTTGAAAATCCAAATGTACCACATCCACTAGTTCTCCCCTATCCACGCTACTAGTTACATTCTTAAAAAATTCTATAAGATTCGTCAGACATGACTTTCCTTTCACAAATCCATTCTGACTTTGTCTGATGATTTCACTGCTTTCCAAATGTGCTGCTATCACATCTTTGATAACTGACTCTAGCATTTTCTCCACCACCGATGTCAGGCTAACCAGTCTATAATTCCCCGGTTTCTCTCACCTTCCTTTTTTAAGAAGTGGGTTTACATTAGCCACCCTCCAATCCTCGGGAACTAATCCAGAATCTAAAGAGTTTTGAAAAATTTCCACTAATGCATCCACTATTTCTTGGGATACTTCCTTAAGCACTCTAGGATGCAGATCATCTGGCCATGGGGATTTATCTGCCTTTAATCTCTTCTATTTACCTAGCACCACTTCCCTACTAACATGTATTTCCCTCAGTTCCTCCATCTCACTAGACCCTCGGTCCCCTACTATTTCCAGAAGATTATGTATATCCTCCTTAGTGAAGACAGAACCAAAGTAGTTATTCAATTGGTCTGCCATGTCCTTGTTCCCCATTTTCAATTCAACTGTTTCAGACTGTAAGGGACCTACATTTGTCTTAACCAAACTTTTTCTTTTCACATATCGATAAAAGATCTTACAGTTAGTGTTTATGTTCCCTGCCAGCTTTCTCTCATAATCGTTTTCCCTTTCCTAATTCAGCCCTTTGTCCTCCTCTGCTGGACTACCAGTCCTCAGGTGTACCACTTTTACTTGCTAATTTGTATGTTTCTTCTTTGCACTTGATACTATCCCTAATTTCCCTTGTCAGCCACGGTTGCACTACCTTCCCTGGTTTATTCTTTTTTCCAAACTGGGATGAACAATTGTTGTAGTTCATCCATGCGATCTTTAAATGCTTTCCATTGCATATCCACCGTCAACCCTTTAAGTATCATTTGCCAGTCTATCTTAGCTAATTGACGTCTCATACCTTCAAAGTTACCCTTCTTTAAGTTCAGAACCTTTGATTCTGAATTAACTATGTCACTCTCCATCTCCATCCACCATATTATGGTCACTGTTACCCAAGGGGCCTCGCACGACAAGATTGTTAACTAACCCTTCCTCATTGCTCAATACCCTGTCTAGAATGGCCTCTCTCTAGTTGGTTCCTCGACATGTTGGTTCAGAAAACCATCCCGCATACATTCCAAGAATTCCTCAGCACCCTTACGAATTTGGTTCACACGATCTATATGTAGATTGAAGTCATCCATTATAACTGCTGGCCCTTTTTCGCACACTTTTCTAATTTCCTGTTTAATGCCATCCGCAGCCTCACTACTACTGTTAGGTGGCCTGTACACAACTCCCACCAGCGTTTTCTGCACCTTAGTGTTATGCAGCTCTACCCATATCGATTCCACATCCTCCAGGCTAATGTCCTTCCTTTCTATTGCGTTAATCTCCTCTCTAACCAGCAACGCTACCCACCTCCTTTTCTTTCCTGTCTATCCCTCCTGAATATTGAATATCCCTGGATGTTGAGCTCCCATCCTCGGTCAGCCTGGAGCCATGTCTCTGTGATCCCAACTGCATCATACTCAGTAATAACTATCTGCACATTCAATTCATCCACCTTGTTACGAATGCTCCTCACGTTGGCACACAAAGCCTTCAGGCTTGTTTTACAACACTCTTAGCCCTTATACAAGTATGCTGAAAGTGGCTATTATTGATTTTTGCCCTGGATTTGCCTGCCTGCCACTTTTACTTTTCACCTTACTACTTTTTGCTTCTACCCACATTTTACACCTTTCTGTCTCTCTGCACTTGTTCCCATCCCCCTGCCACATTAGTTTAAATCATCCTGAACAGCAGCGGAAAACGCTCCCCCTAGGACATTGGTTCCAGTCCAGCCCAGGTGCAGACCGTCCTGTTTGTACCGATCCCACATCCCCCAGAACTGGTTCCAGTGCCCCAGAAATTTGAATCCCTCCCCCTTGCACCATTTTTCAAGGCGCATATACATCTGAAATATCCCCCTATTTCTATTCTGACTAGCACGTGGCTCTGATAGTAATCCAGAGATTATTACCTTTGAGTTCCTACTTTTACCTTTATCTCCTAACTACCTAAATTCATATTGTAGGACCTCATCCCGTTTTTTTAACTATATCGTTTGTACCTATGTGCAACACGACCTCTGGCTGTTCACCCTCCCACACCAGAAGGTCCTGCAACCGCTCAGGGACATCCTTGACCCTTGCACCAGGGAGGCAACATACCCACCTGAAGTCTAGTTTGCGGTCTCGTTACCCCTTACAATTGAAGCCCCTATCGCTATAGTTCTCCCACTCCTTTTCCTTCCCTCCTGTGCCGCACAGCAACCCATGATGCCACGAACCCGGCTGCTGCTGCCTTCCCCTGTGAGACATCTCACATCAACAGTATCCAAAACAGTATATCTGTTTAGGAGATTTTTGGTTTTAGAATTTTCTCCCCATTTAGAAAATAGTGTACGCCTTTATTGCTTTGCGAAAGTCTACAGCCATGCAAATCCCTCACTATATTCCATCTGTCACTTCGCTGTCTATTCTCCTAATCAACCAAAGCAGTTCTGCAGGCATCCATTTTCCCTCAACACTACCATTCCCTCCACCTATCTTCATATTGTCATCAAAGCCATCAATTCCATTATCTAAATCATTGACATATAACGTGAAAAGAAGCGGTCCCAACAGTGGTCCAATGTGGAATGTCACAAGCCACCTGCACCCAACCAGATAAGGCAGCTTTCATTCCCAACTTTACCTTCCGACGGTCAACTAACCTTCTATCCATTCTAGTACCCTTCGCGTAATACCGTGGACTCTTATTTTGGTATTTAGCCTCATGTGCAGCATTTTGATAAATCCTTCTACCAAGCCAAATAAACAACATTCACTGTTTTCTTTTACTCCCTTGCCTGCTACTTCCTCAGAGAATGCCAATAGATTTATTAGGTACCCCCTTGGGGAACCCTGGCCTATTTTGTCATGCATCTCCAAGTACACCGAAATTTCATTCTTACTAACAGATTCCAAAATCTTTCCAACCACAGAAGTCAGGCTAACTGGCCTATAATTTCTTTTCGTCTGTCTCTCTCACTTCCGGACGAATGGAGAGACATTTGCAATTTTCTGTCCTCAGAAACTATTCCAGAATCTAGTGATTCTTGAAAGATCGTTTCCAATGTCTACACAATCTCTTCAGCTAATCTCTTTCTTAATACTGGGGTGTCGTCCATCCAGTCGAAGTGACGTACCTGCCGTCAAACTTTTCGGTTTCCAAAGCAACTTTTTCTTACAAAAAACAAGGACAATCACTTCTGTCCCCTGACACTCTTGTATTTCTGGCAATCTGCTAGCGACTTCCACAGTGGAGACTAACGCAAAATTAGCCAGGAAGGAAGTATTCATTTTGAAATAAATAGAATACGGAAACAGCGATGTAATGCTGAAGATTTAGAAGTCATTCCTTAGATTGGGGATCCATCCTGGCTCCGCTCGTGTTCAGTTGTAACCCGTCCTTTCTGTAAAGTTATATTTTTTCCCAGAAGAAATCCCAATGCTCCTGAAATCTCAAAGCCCGCCGCCTGCACTATTTCTCCAGCTACGCATCCACCTGCCAAATCATCCTATTCCTACCTGCAGTGTAGCGTGGCACAGACAGCAATCCAGAGGTTGCTACCCCGGGGGTCCTGCTTTTCAACTCTCTACCTAACTCCCTATTTTCTGTCTTCATTATCTCCTTCCCTTTCCTCCCTATGTTCTTCTTACCAAAATATGTACAACGACTTCTTGCTGTTAGCCCTCCCACTTTAGAATGTCGTGGACACGATCCGACACGTCCCTGACAACGGCACAAGGAGGCAATTTATTATTATTGAGGGAAACGGCCACATGAGGACTCTGCACCTACTGCCTACTCCTTTTCCCACTCCTGACAATCGCCCGCTGTCTGTGACTTAGTGGTGACTACCTCAACATAGATCCTATCTATCACCTTTTCATTCTCCCGGATGGGCGGGAGGTCATCCACTTCCTTAACAGTGTCCCTAAGGAGATGCAGCTTGCTGTACTTTATGTAGATGTAGCTATCGGGGATACTGAAATTTTCTCGAGGAACATATTTACTAACAGAAAGAAAAATAACATGGAAGTCTATGTCACATCTAAAGGGCATTTTCTTCACGTCAATGTATGCGGAACTTTTTTGAATCTGGGCCTATACTCGTTGGAGTTTACAAGAATGAGAGGGTACCTCATTGAAATCTATAGAATATTGAAAGGCATAGAGACAGCGGGTGTGGAGAAGATGTTTCAAAACATAAGGATGTCCCTTTAGAAAAAAGATGAGGACGAATTTCTTCAGACACTGGGAGATTAATCTCTGGAATTTATTGCCACAGACACTGAGGAGGACAAGATTTAAGCAGATGCTAATAGATTCTTAATTAATCAACGGTGAAGGCATGAGAACCGGGTTGAGAGCGTTAATACATCAGCCATGATGGAATGGCGGAGCAGACTCGGATGGGCAGAATGTCCTAATTCTGCTTCTTTCTCTTATGCTGTTATGGTACTTTTGAATTGAGTTCCTATCACATGAATGGCTGATGGGATATTTGTATTAACACGCAGGTCTGCAGATGTACCTAATAAAGAAGTGGCCACTAAGTGTATGCATACATTAAATATATAAAAATATATATATAGTATCCATTTTATACATATAATGCATAAGTATATTTAAATAATTGTCATATAAAGTCATACCCAATGTGTTCAACATGGCCAGGCCGGAAAAGTGTTAAATATTGAATTTTGAGGTTTGAAAATATATACAATACCTTCCCCCCCTCCACCCACCACCAGCGCCATCGCATCAGAAAGCAAAATGAATTGCATCAATTTCCAAATTTGTGATGTCACCCTAATTCGGTTGTTACCCAATCTGTTTGCTCGTTAGCTGCGAGCAATGGTAACTGAGACTTCTGCCATTATGTTTGCTCAGGGACTGCATCTTAAATTAATGTCATTCCACTTGATTAAATTATAAACAACATGAACTTATTTAACTGACTTGCAGTTGCTCTTATTTAACAACAAGAGCACGGCTCTTGTTACGAACGGGTCTCGTAGACCCTCGTGGAAAATGCATGCCCCTCCCAGAGGCTTGGTGTATGCAATTTATTACACAGCTCTTGCAGTGATCGCCGTTCCAGGTAATGCACTTCTTACTCATCAAATGTTTGAGCTGTTAAATCTAATGGGCTTGTAGTCTTCATGAATTGAATTCCTGCCACATAAATGGCTGAGCAGCTATTTGAATTAATGACTCTGTGTGTGTGTGTGTGTGTGTGTGTGTGTGTGTGTGTGTGTGTGTGTGTGTGTGTGTGTGTGTGTGTGTGTGTGTGTGTGTGTGTGTGTGTGTGTGTGTGTGTGTGTGTGGTGAATTGCAAAAGAGTTCGCACACAGTATCTACTAAGTGTTTACTAATATTAATTAAAATTTAAGACTCAGAGATATTGCTGTTTCAAAAGCAAACTGAATTGGAGATGAATGTCCTTCCAGCATGTAAATTCCCGAATCAAATAAAAATTACCGCACGACGGAAACGGCATATGAAGTAGCTTACATGGTTACGAAAAAGGCTTACATACACCAGCTACATGTGCCTAAGACCTTTGCACAGCACTGTTCATAATGTATAAATATGACTGATACATTAAGTTTTATCAATTCTTACCGCTCGGTTTTCCGTTACAAGGTCTATAAGAACGGCATAACAATGTGCAGGGGATAGGGAATGATAAGTGTGATCTAACTGCATTACTTTAAGGTAGTAAACAGGACGAATTTTTGACACAGTAAACGTGCAACAGTTGATTACCTGAGGAGCAAATATTCCCTGCCTTAGATAGACGCAGCGTCTCAGGGTGCATTGCATTAACTGTGGTTACTTGAGTCAGATGGGAAGGAAGTTCCTCCGGTTATTCTGTGTCTTTCTTTTCACTCCCTAGCCACAGTTCTCCCCCTCTCTCCGCTCCACTGGGCTGTCACTGTTCTAACGCGTGGCTATTTGCATTACATCGCATTTCTGTCAGCCTGCATCTGTCTGGCCACTCTCCTCTGATCTCCCTTATTAACAAAGCGTTCTTTCACTGAGAATGCCGCTGACTGGATGTTCATTTTTGTTCTTTCTCAAAATATTCGCTGTAAAATCTAGACTCTAGAATTCCCAACCTAGGATCCACAGACCACTTGCTCAATAGTATTTAACCATGCATGAAAAAGATTGGAGACACCTATTCTCGAGCGTGTTGAGTGTGAAAACCCCTGGAAATCAGCAGTTTCCCGGATACTCAAACCACCGCCAATCAATTCACGGTCAAAATCACATAAATCACACTTCTAACCCATTCCGATGTTTGGCCTTAAACACAACTGAACCTCTTGACTATGTCTGCATGCTTTTTATGCTTTGAGTTGCTGCAACATGAACAACGAGCAGGTGTATAGGAGTTCCTAATGAAATGGGCATTGGGTGCATTTTAGATTATCGTGTGTTAATGAATCAAGCCCAGAATGCTTTTTCTTTACTCCTTTCAGTTACTGGGCATTGGGTTTCCCATACCTATCGTAATGTAACCAGTTTGGATTATCTCAAAAGTAAAGCATCTATAGACGTTTCTCACAGAGTTTTGGTGACATGCAGAAATGACAGAAACTTCTGAGTTTAACCTTCTGCATAACGCCTGCTCTATGCGTGTTCTGTCACTAATTTCCAATGTTTCTCCCACAGTTAATATCGTTGCGATTGTGATCCTGTCCCGAGGAAACTGCGGTCTGTCAAGATGTATCAGCCGGTACCTCGTGTCCATGGCGGCGACGGATCTTCTGGTAATTCTCACGGCCGTGATACTCAACCGGATTCCCGCTATTTATTTCCCCGGTAGTTTCCTCTCCATCACACCAGTGTGCAGGTTCAGCATTGCAGTAATTTACGCCGCTAGGGACAGTTCGGTTTGGTTAACGGTCATGTTCACCTTTGATCGATATGTCACCATCTGCTGGCAGAATCTGAAAGCAAAGTATTGCACCCACAGAACCGCTGGCATAGTTGTCTTTGTCGTCTGTACTTTGGCCTGCGTGATGGACATTCCCTGGTTCTTTTTGCACGAACCAGTCTACGTCGTTAACAACGTGCCCTGGTATTGCAAACGGAGGGATATCCATTATTCTTTTCTATTCTGGACAATATTTGATTGGACCGATCGCGTTCTGACTCCTTGCCTGCCGTTCCTGCTTATTCTCTCGTTCAACGCTCTGACGGTTAGGCACATTCTGGTGACCAGTCGGGCCCGTAGGAGACTCCGCAGTTGCTCCGCAGGAGAAACACAGAGCGACCCGGAGATGGAAAGCCGCAGGAAGTCGATCATCCTGCTCTTTGCAATCTCGGGATGTTTCATCCTACTGTGGATGCCATATGTTGTTCAATTCTTTGTAGGTTATACAGTTAATGGCTACAACGACCCCAGATTTATCCTGATGGAAAGCGCCAATGTTTTTCAGATGTTGAGCTGCTGCACAAACACGTTTATCTACGCAGTGACTCAAAACAAATTCCGGAAAGAGTTGAAAGTTCTAATGAAATTTCCGCAGAACTTTGCACGTTCCTTGGCTAAGTAGAGGATGTAGCAGTTCCTGCAAAAGAAAAACTGAAAGTAAAAATGAATAACCGAAAATTAAATATGTCAACTTCTTCTGTTTAGACCACAAATAAATGTTGCTCGAAAGTCTAGACAATGTGAATTACATACTATGCCTTCTTTGCGCATTGGAAATCATTTTTGAACCTAAAGAATTTTTTAATACTCTGTTTTCTTTTGTAGAGAACTCAGATGTCTATGACCTCCCGTTACACTCACACTCCGCTTCCCGCAGGGATAGTTCTCAGCGTGATTTCCTTATCAATTCGTCCCACTCCTCGCACTTATCCCTGTAAGCGGAAGAAGTGCTACACATGCCCATTCACTTCTTCTCTCATCACCATTCAAAGCCCCAAACAGCCCTTCCCTGTGAGGCGACATTTCACCTGCGAGTCTGCCGGAGTCATCGACTGTACCCGAAGCTCTGACTACAGCTTCCTCTACATCGCTGAGGCGCGACGTAGATTGCGGGGCCGTTCACTGCCTCGGCAACAAACAGAGTTTCCCGGTGGCCGACCACTTTAACTCCACTCGCCATTCCCATTCGGCAGGCGATCAACTGCTTCCTCGACAGCCACGATGCAGAAACAGTTGCAGAAACAGCACTTCATATTCCGTTTGGATAGCCTCCAGATTGAAGGCGCGAACATCGATTTCTCTAGCTTTCCGTGTTCTCTCCTGATTTCCCAGTCCAGTTTCCCTCTTCCCTCCACTTCTCCTCACCTGCCCGTCACATCCCTCTTCAGCTCTTCCTATTTCCTGTGGTCCACTCTCCTCTCCTATCAAATTCTTTCTTCCTCAGCCTTTTAACCTTTTCCACCTATCACCTCTCAATTTCTTACTCCATCCACATCCGCCACACTTGAGTTCATCTGTCACCTTCTAGCTTTTAATCCTTTCCCTCCCCAGCCTTCTTATTCTGGCTTCTTTTCCTTTCCTCGTCAGTCCTTATTAGGGGCCTCGCCTAATGAAGAGCCTGACATAGTGTTGGAGGAAGCACCATGTGAGACTCTGGGAACTTAGCCACCCAGATTTGCCTCAGAACTGCACAGAGTACTTCCTCTGCAATCTGTATAAGGTACATGAACCTGGTGACGCTTTCCCTCAGTTCCGTAGACTCTCTGACCATCCCCTAGGTAAATACAGAGGCAACAAAAATATTGAAGATCTACCCCATTTGTTTTGGCTCCGCGCATGGATTACCAGTCTGATCTTCCAGAGGACCAATTTTGTCCTTTGCAATCGGTTTGATCTTACAATATCTGCAGAATGCCTTAGGGTTCTCTTTACTTTGTCTGCTAGTGCAAATTCATGCCTTCGTTTATCCCTCCTGATTTCTTTCTTAAGTGTACTCTGGGATCTCTTGTAGTTCGCTGTCATACGTAAAGTGAACTGGGCAGCAGCAAGGCGTTCACAAGTATCACAGCGTTGCAAGAAGCTTTTACCCAGCCTAACAGTGTTTATTCTTATACTGTGGTAACTCCTGCCTGACGATAGGAGGTTGAAGGGATTGTGGAAACAATGAGACGTGTCATTGACAACGTTGAGGGCTCTACGAACGCAACGTTTCTGATGGGCACCCTGGATGGCCACAACTTGGCTATTAAAAGTTACAACAATAAACTATATTTGGACATAGTGACGTAATTAAGGGTTGCTCAGTTGTCCTCGCGGTCAGTGACGAATTCGTGTTCTAATGTCAAAAGGATGTGCGTGCAGCAAACTGCTAAACTTTGCAAAGGAGCGACTGAAGAAGAGTTGAGTAGTTGAAATGTCTTCTTGTATATGATAATACTGGGGAATAGTGTAAGACTCCTTCGCGTCTCAATTCGACCTTTGTTTAATGATCCGTCTAACAACACAGCGCACAAATCCTACGCATTCTGAAGATTCACCATTCTCTGCCTAAAGAAACTCCTCCTCATTTCTATTCTAAAATGGGAGCCTCCATTCTGACGCTGTGTCCTCTAATCAAACACCTCCACTATAGGAAACATACTATCCACATCCACTCCATCAAGGCTCTTAATCATTCGGCGTTTCAATTAGGTAAGCCCTCATCCTATTGAATTCCAGTCAATACAGACATAGAGCCATCAAAAGCTTTTCATGTAACAAGCCGTTTAATCCCGGAATCACGTACCCCGTGACCGGGTTACCGAACCAGCAAAAGTGAAGAACACATTGGAGCCTGGTATTACTGTAACTATTAATGTTTATTACTAAACTAAGTAATACAGTACTATAAAATGCAAATATATGAAACAGGTTAGCAATGATATATACAGAAGTGTGGAAATAAGAATCAAAACCAAGCTCTTTCAAAGTCTACGGGAAATGGATAGTCTTACGATGGTGAAGAGTTCAGGTCAGTTCAGTTTAGTTTAGGTTGAGGTAGTTGGTGGTGTACCGTTAGACAGAGAGAGAGAGAGCGAGAGGTGATGCAGTTCCCGTCGAATCTTCCGTTGTCTTCTTGTCATGCTATGGTCACCGACTATGACCCCGCCCTACTGTTCTTCAGTGGTGGACTTGTCACCCAGGCAAGATTGGACACACAAACAAGTCCCTCCGGTCGCACCTTCACACACTGTGCGCCACTGATCGATTCCCCGAGTCGATCCTCCAAACCCCCATCTTCACGTGAGTGCACAACGCTCTTTCAGTGTCCCGTGGTGTGTCTGCTTCTGTCTTCACAGACCAGTTTTTATCTCTCCTTTCGGGACACCGGCTGTCCATCAGACCGTCGATCAGTCCGCCCCCCGCCTTGCTGGCTCTGCAAGAATCTTACAAGCAGGCAAAGAAAGTGTCCTTGGAGCAAAGGTGAACAATCAGGCAAGGTTCCATAATATTAGATCATGTCTCTTTCTCTCTCTCTCTCTCTCTCTCTCTCTCTCTCTCTCTCTCTCTCTCTCTCTCCTCTCTCTCTCTCTCTCCTCTCTCTCTCTCTCTCTCTCTCTCTCTCTCTCTCTCTCTCTCTCTCTCTCTCTCTCTCTCTCTCTCTCTCTCTCTCTCTCTCTCTCTCTCTCTCTCTCTCTCTCTCTCTCTCTCTCTCTCTCTCTCTCTCTCTCTCTCTCTCTCTCTCTCTCTCTCTCTCTCTCTCTCTCTCTCTCTCTCTCTCTCTCTCTCTCTCTCTCTCTCTCTCTCTCTCTCTCTCTCTCTCTCTCTCTCTCTCTCTCTCTCTCTCTCTCTCTCTCTCTCTCTCTCTCTCTCTCTCTCTCTCTCTCTCTCTCTCTCTCTCTCTCTCATTTGCAGCATAGTTTACGGGGGGGGTCAACTCTGGACCCCTTCTTAGTTTGGTTTTCTCATCACACCTCCACCCTTTTAGGAATTTTTTCAGTGGGGTAAAAATTCAAGCATGAATGCACATTACAGAGTTGAATATAATATATAAGTAGTCATCAATCAACTAACACAGATATAATTTCAAATCTACCACCTAGATAAACAATCAACAATTACATAGTCAGTCCCCTTTACATGTTGTATCTTCACATCGTATACTTGTAACATCAGACTCCAATTCAGCAATCGTCTATTTTGATCCTTCATGTTAGTCAAATATAGCAATGGACTGTGGTCAGTATAAACTATCAATGGCTTCTGTGCCGGACAAATGTAAACCTCAAAATGCTGTAACGCCAGAATAAGTGGCAGTAATTCTTTTTCTACAGTGGAAGAGTTTCTCTGGTGCACATTAAACTTCCTAGAGAAATAAGCCACTTGGTGTTCAATTTCGTCCTCATCTTTCTGCAGCAACGCTGCCCCTCCAGCCTCGTCACTAGCATCCGTTGCTAGGTAGTAGGGTTTCGAAACGTCAGGCGCTTTTAACACAGGATGGTAACACAATATAGTTTTCAGCCTCTCAAAGGCTTCTTGGCAAGAGTCTCCCATTCTTTTACAAGATCTGGATAAGACGAAGGGCGATATCTTACAAAACTTCGGATAGTACCCAACCATTCCCAGAAACCTTCTCAGAGCTTTCTTGTCAGACGGAACGGAAACTTCAGAAATAGCCTGTACCGGAGCCAGCTCCCCCTGACCTACCACATACTCCAGATATGTGACCGTAGCGTGGCCGAACTCACTTTTGGCGAGGTTCACTGTGAAATTGGCTTCAGACAGCCGTTTAGACAGTTCTTCCACAGACACAATGTGCTCATCCTACGTATCACTGCAGACTACAAAGTCGTCAATATTAGCCACTGTGTTCTCTAATCCTCTAATCACTGAGTCAAACATCCTTTGAAATGTCCCTGGAGCGTTTTTCTTTCCAAAAGGCAATAAATTATACTCATACAACCCAGATGATGGAACAAATGATGAATTTTCTCTAGCTCTGTCAGTTAAAGGAACACACCAGTATCGTTTTAGCAGTTCAATCTTTGTAATGTACCTAGCCTTCCCCACTCTTTCACTGCATTCATCTACCCTTGACATAGGATAAACATCAGTCTTTGTGATGGCATTTACTTTCCTGTAATCTGTATAATCTGTACAGAATCTCACACTACCATCAGGCTTCGGGACAAGCACACACGGAGATACCCAGTCTGAGATAGATCGCCTAATAATACCTGTAGCTAGCATATGTTCAATTTCTCTTTCCACTAATTTGCCTTTTTCTAAATTCATCCTATAGGGATGTTGCTTAATAGGATGGGCTGCATTAACAATAACATCATGTGCTGCGATCGTGCATCGCCTTGGAACATCTGGACATAAATCTGCATGCCGTTTAATTCGTTTTGTCATCTGCTTCCTCTGTGTAGACTCCAAATGACAGACCTTATCAGCAAAGTTGGTCAAAATAACAGAGCTCTCCAGTCTGGTGGGCACTATATTTATCTTTTCAAAATGCTCTTGCCTCTTATTATCAGTTTCCACAGACTCATTTGTTTTCATGAGAGCACTGACTGGTACTGCCTTAGGGTCATGATAAGCTTTTAACATATTGACATGAACTAACTGATGAGGCGCGCGTCGATCAGTGGGTTTCAATAACACAGTTCAAATAGTCTATCTTCTTAATTACCTTGTATGGACCTTGGAAGCTCGCCTCTTCTTAAACACCTGTTCTCGTGCTCGTTTATCGTAACACTGCTTCATTTTGACTTGGGAGTCTCGTAGATATTTCTTTGCAAGTTCGCATATCTTACTAAGCCTCTCGCGGAATTTTAAAACATAGTCAATCACATTGACATCCACTGTCGGGTTAGACCATTGCTCTTGAAGTCAGGTCAGAGGTCCCTTGGGCCTATGACCGAAAATGAATGGGCTGAACCCCAACGACCCCTGAACCGTGTCCCTCACTGCGAACAGCAACAGGGCTAATCCATCATCGAGTGGAACTGCTCAAATGCCCCTTGAGACTCCGGGTGGTATGCGGAGGACAAAATTTGTTTCGCTCCCATCTCGGACATCATATGCTGGGATGTGTGGGACGTGAATGTACTCCCCTAATCGGACTGAATCTTCTTAGGCAACCCCACCATGGTGAAAATCTTGACAAGTGCCTTTAGCACCGCGTGAGCTTTGATGCTCCCCAGACGTACAGCCTCCGGGAATCTAGAGGCAGACACATAATACTCAGCCCATACTGACGCCCAGCCGCGGTCTTAGACAAGGGACCCACACAATCCACAATGACTCGGGAGAAATGTTCCCCGAAGGCGAGTATCGGTCGAAGGGGTGCCCTAGGATTGGCCTGGTTCGGTTTTCCCACCACCTGGCACGTGTGACATCATCTACAATAATCAACAATATCCTTCCTTATATTGGGCCATTAGAATTTTCTCATAACCCTATCCACCGTTTTCCTTACTCCAAACTGTCCACCTAGGGGTATCTTGTGGGTCAGGTTCAAAATTTCATCCCTATAAACTTTCGGAACTACCACCTGGTGTACAATCACCCAATCCTCATCTGCAGACACTGCAGCCGGTCTCCACTTGCTCGTTAACTTTTCATCTTTAATGTAGTATCCCACTGGTTCATTTTTAATTCCCTCCTCAGAGAGAGTTGTCTCCTTCAAAGCCACAAGTTCCTCATTTTTCTCTGTTCCCTCACAAATTCTTTCCTCGATAATGGTAAATCCGCCTCGTCCCCCTTACTCTCCTCAGCTTCACTGTCCTCTAACCCCTGCTGATACAGCGACGGTAAAATTGTCTCAGCTAAATCAAGGTTTGTCTCAGCAGCCTTTCTCGACTTGCTTCGGGTTACTGCGCAGGCGGGATAAACGCCAGAATCTATGGGCGGGTCCTCAATAGCCACAAGATTGCTTGTGAGCTGTCCTGATAAATTAACTTCACCCTGAAGAAGTGCCAATTTAATGTTTACCAAATTCAACACTATCATTAAGCTTAGGAAGACCATGTCTACATTCCGAAAGTTCCCAAATAATCCGTCAATTCCGTTATTTCGACCTTTACTTCGATTCGTCCCCATAGTAACCCAGACAGCTGGTCTCTCAGCACCAAAACAATCTTTTAGCTCTACATTGTTATCTTCAACAACAGCTGCTTTCTCACTATTGTCCATAAAATTCACATCACCAACTTTTAGAACACCATCTAACACAAATGACTGAGAATCCTCAATTTGCACTGGCACCAGGGTTAGCCCCTGACTCACTGAACCGTCTATCTGACACAAAAGGACTGCATTCCTTTTTAACCAAGTCAGACACCTCAGACCTTACCTGAGTCTCAACACAAAGATCAGTACCCTGTGAATCCACAGGTATTTCAACAACCTGAACACAGGCAAACGGGACGTCTGCCTCTTCTCGGCTTTCAATACCAGTCCCAGTCTCAAATTCCAGGTTCCACTAATCCTCCCAGCTACTCTCTGGGCAACTCCTATCCGGGGTAAAGTCAACCTTGTGGGTTAAAACGACCTCGTCTGCTAACCCAGCAGACTCCCTCAAGGTAGAAGCATCCGTTTAATCTCGGAATGCCCTTATATCAGCGGGAACACACTTCTTAAATTCTGCAATAACAGCCAGCTCTTTCAAACTATAAAAATCACCGGGGTCCAGCACTGGACCAACCAGCTGCAACATCTTCCTCTAGAGTTGTCTCTGTTTTTCCCTTTCCTCTTTCTGTCTCCGTGCTTCCTCTCTCTGTCGCTTTGCTACTTCTCTCTGCCTTTCTGCTTCTTCAGCCTCTAACTTAACCCTTTCTAGCCTCATATCTTCCAGGCGTATCTGGACCTCCAGAGGAAATGTTTCTACCTCCTCCTCACTAAAGTGCTTCCTAGAAACATAGTGCTCCCTTATTATCAATCGGAGTTCTACTTTCGTCATACTCTTCTGTGCCTTAAGATTCAATGCATTAACAACTTCCCACAACTCATCACTTTCAGCTTTCCTTAAGCCAGCGGGGTCTGATTGTGACCGAAAATGCTCAACATCCTTTTCTGCTGTTTTCCTTTTGCTTTCCACACCCCCAAATCAGATATGGGAATTTACCGCAGTCAATTCAACAGCCCCTAATTAGACATTCAAATCCCGGACAAAGGCCCCAATTTGTCACATACCCCGTGGCCGGGTTTCCGAACCAGCAGAAACGGAATACACGTTGGAGACTGGTATTACTGAAACTAATAGTGTTTATTACTAAACTAAGTAATACAGTACTATAAATTACAAATATATGAAACAGGTTGGCAATGATATATACAGAAGTGTGGAAATTGGAATCAAAACCAAGCACTTTCAAACTCTAGTGGTAAATGGATAGTCTGTCGATGGTGAAGAGTTCACTTCAGTTCAGTTGAGTTTAGGTCGAGGTGGATCTGACGTTACGTTGGAGAGAGAGAGAGAGAGAGAGAGGGAGAGAAAGAGAGAGAGAGAGAGAGAGAGAGAGAGAGAGAGAGAGAGAGAGAGAGAGATGATGCCGTTGCTGTCGAACCTTCCCTTGTCTTCCTCTCCTGTTCTGGTCACCGACAATGACCCTGTACGACCATTCGTCAGTGGTTGACCTGTCACCCAGGCAAGGGTGAACACACAAACAAGTCCCCACCAGTCACACCTTCACACACTGTGAGCCACTGATCGATTCTGCGAATCCATCCTCCAAACCCCCTCCTTCACGTGGGTGCACAACTCTCTTTCAGTGTCCCGTGGTGTGTCTGCTTGTGTCTTCGCAGACCTGCTTTTTATCTCTCCATCGGGGCATTGGCTGTCCTTCAGGCCGTCTATCAGGCCGGCGCCGCCTTGCTGTCTCTGCAAGAAAATTACAAACAGGCAAAGAAAGTGTCCTTGAAGAAAAGGTGAAGAATCAGCCAAGGTGCCATAATATTAAATCATCTCCCTCTCTCTCTCTCATCTGCGCGGGATGCCTCCCCTCTCTTCTTTTCTCTCCCTCATTTGCAGCATAGTTAACAGGGGGGGTCAACTCTGGACCCCATCTTAGCTTGGTTTTCTCATCACACTCAAGCTACGCATTCATCTGACAAATCATCCTATTCCCATCTGCAGTGGAGAGTGGCACAGACAGCCATCCAGATGCTGCTGCCCTGAAGGTCCTGCTTTTCAACTCTCCACCTAACTCCCAATTTTCTGTTTTCATCATCTCCTTCCTTTTCTTCCCTATGTTCTTGTTACCAAATATATACAACATCATCTTGCTGTTCGCCCTCCCCCTTTAGAAAGTCATAGACACGATTCGACACGTTCCTGACAACGGCACAAGGAGGCAACATACCATCCAGACGTGTCGCGTCCACGGAATCTGCAGTCTGTTCTTCTAATTATGAAATTTCCTGTCATTAGTTACTTCTTTCACCCCGCTTCCTTTCTGCTTCACAGTGCAAGACTCAGTACCAGATACTTGATCGCAGTGACTTTTTCTCAACAACATCCATAGCGGTTTACATATTATTGAGGGAAACGTCCACGGGGGACTCGGCTCCTACTGCCAACTCCTTTCCCCACTCCGGACAGTCACCTGCCCTCTGCGACGTAGGGGTGACTACCTCCCTGTAGATCCTATCTATCACCTTTTCATTCTGACGTATGGGCGAGAGGTCGTCCACTTCCTTAACAGTGTCCCTAAGGAGATGCAGCTTGCTGTAGTTTATGTAGATGTAGCTATCGGGGATACTGGACTTTTCTCGAGGAACATATATACTAACAAAAAGAAAAATATCATGGAAGTTTAGTGTCAACTCTAAAGGGCCGTCTATGTATGCAGAGTGTTTTTTTAATCTGGGCCTCTACTCGTTGGAGTTTACAAGAATGAGAGGGTACCTCATTGAAATCTATAGAATATTGAAAGGCATAGATACAGTGGGTTTGGGGAGGATGTTTCAGAACATAAGGATCTCCCTTCATAACCGAGATGAGGACGAATTTCTTTAGACAGAGGGAGATGAATCTCTGGAATTTATTGACAGAGACGGCTGCGGAAAGTTAAGTTAAGCAGATGCTGATAGATTCTTAATTAATCAACGGAGAAGGCATGAGAACCGAGTTGAGAGGGTTAATAAATCAGCCATGGTGAAATGGCTGAGCAGACTCGATGGGCTGAATGGCCTAATATTGCTTCTTTCTTTTATGCGCTTATGGTACTTTTGAATTAAGTTCCTATCACATGATTGGCAGATTGGATATTTGTATTAACAAGCAGGTTTGCAAATGTACCTAATAAAGAAGTGGCCACTAAAGATATGTATACATTAAAGGTATATAAAATATAAAATATCCATTTTATACATACAATGCTTGTATGATTTGAATAATTGTCATATAAAGTCATACCCGTGAATTCCACATGGCAAGGCCGGAAAAGTGTTAAATATCGAATTTTGAGATTTGAAAATATATACAATATCTTTCCCCCCCCCCCCCCCACCCACCCCCACCGCCATCTCATCAGAAAGCAAAAGGAATTGCATCGATTTCCAAATTTGCGAAGCCACTCTAATTCGGTTGTTACCAAATCTGTTTGTTCGTTAGCTGCGAGCAATGGTAATTGAGACGTCAGTTTGTTCAGGGACTGCATTTTTAATTAATGTCATTCCACGTGATTGAATTGTAAACGACATGACCTTATTTAACTGACTTTCGGTGTTGAGCACCAAGTATATTAACACTCATTTCAAAAACGACAAGAGCGCGGCTGTTAGGAACGGGTCTCGTAGACCCTCTTGGAAAATGCATGCCCCTCCCAGAGGCTTGGTGTATGCAATTTATTACACAGCTCTTGCAGTGATCGCGGTTCCAGGTAATGCACTTCTTCCTCATCAAATGTTTGAGCTGTTAATTCTAATGGTCTTGTAGTCTTTATGAATTAAATTCCTGCCACATAAATGGCTGAGCAGCTATTTGAATTAATGACTGTGTGTGTATGTGTGTGTGTGTAAATATATACATATATCGTAATTTGCAAAAGAGTTCGCACACAGCATCGACTAAGTGTTTACCAATACTAATTAAAATTTAAGTCTCACAGATATTGCTGTTTCAAAGGCAAACTGAATTGGAAATGAATGTCCCAGCATGTGAATTCCCGAATCAAATAAAAATTAACCCACGAAGAAAACGGAATATGAAACAGCTAACACGGTTGCGATAACGTCTTACGTACCCTAGCTGCGTGTCTATGACCTTGGCACAGTACCGTTAATAATGTATAAATATGACTTATACATTAAGTTTTATAAATTCATACCGCTCGGTTTGACGTTACAAGGTCTATAAGAACGGCATGACAATGTGTAGGGGGTAGGGAATGATAAGTGTGATCTAACTGAATTATTTTAAGGCAGTGAACTGGATGAATTTCTTGACACAGTTAACATGTAACAGTTGATTACCTGAGGAGCAAATATTCTCTGCCTTAGATAGACGCAGCGTGTCTGGGTGCATTGCATTCACGCGTAGTTATTTGAGTCAGATGGGAAGGAATATCCTCCAATTATTCTGTGACTTTCTTTTCACTTCCTAGCCACAGTTCTTCCCCTCTCTCCGTTGCCCTGGGCTGTCACTGTTCTAACGCGTGTTCAGTTGCATTACTGTCTCATTTCTGTCAGCCTGCATCTGTCTGGCCACTCTCCTCTGATCTCCCTTATTAACAAAGCGTTCTTCCCCTGAGACTGCCGCTGGCTGGATGTTGTTTCTCGAAACATTCGCTGTAAAAGCTAGACTCTAGAATTCACAACCTAGCATCCAAGGACTACTTGCTCAATAGTACTTGTCCATGACATGAAGAAGATTGGAGACACCTGTTCTAGAGCGTGTCGAGTGTGAAACTCCCAGGATATCAGCGGTTTCTCAGATTTTCAAACCACCGCCAATCACTCCACGGTCAAAGTCACTTAGATCACACTTCTTCCCCATTCCGATGTTTGGCCTGAAACACAACTGAACCTCTTGACGATGTCTGCATGCTTTTTATGCTTTGAGTTGCTGCAACATGATCAACGAGCTGGTGTATGGGTGCTCCTAATGAAATGGGCATTGAGTGCATTTTTGATTATAGTGTGTGAATGAATGAAGCCCAGAATGCTTTTTCTTTACTCGTTTTAGTTCCTGGGCATTGGGTTTCCCATACCGATCGTAATGCAACCAGTTTGGATTATCTCCATTGTAAAGCATCTATAGACGTTTCTCACAGAGTTTCGGTGACATACCGAAATTACAGAAACTTCGAAGTTTAAGCTTCTGCAGAACACCTGCTCCATGTGTGTTCTGTCACTAATTTCCAATCTTTCACCCACAGTTAATATAGTGGCGATTGTGATCCTGTCCCGAGGAAACTGCGGTCTGTCCAGATGTATCAGCCGATACCTCGTGTCCATGGCGGCGACGGATCTTCTGGTAATTCTGACCGCCGTGATACTCAACCGGATTCCCGCTATTTATTTCCCAGGCAGTTTCCTCTCCATCACACCAGTGTGTAGGTTCAGCATTGCAGTAATTAACGCCGCCAGGGACAGTTCGGTTTGGTTAACGGTCACATTCACCTTTGATCGATATGTCACCATCTGCTGGCAGAATCTGAAAGCAAAGTATTGCACCCACAGAACCGCTGGCATAGTTGTCTCTACCGTCTGTACTTTGGCCTGCCTGATCAACATTCCCTGGTACTTTGAGCATGAACCAGTCTACGTCGTTAACAACGTGCCCTGGTATTGCAAACGGAGGGATATCCGTTCTTCTGTTCTGCTGTGGACAATATTTCATTGGATCAATCGCGTTCTGAATCCTTGCCTCCCGTTCCTGTTTATTCTCTCATTCAACGCTCTGACGGTCAGGCACATTCTGGTGGCCAGTCGGGCCCGTAGGAGACTCCGCAGTTGTCCTTCGGGAGAGAGACAGAGCGACCCGGAGATGGAAAGCCGCAGGAAGTCGATCGTTCTGCTCTTTGCAATCTCGGGATGTTTCGTCCTTCTCTGGATGCCATATGTTGTTCAATTCTTTGTATTTCAATTAGCTTATACAGTTAATGGCTACAACGACCCCAGATTTATCCTGATGGAAAGTGCCAACATGTTTCAGATGTTGAGCTGCTGCACAAACACGTTTATCTACGCAGTGACTCAAAACAAATTCCGAAAAGAGTTGAAGGTTCTGATAAAAATTCCGCTGAACTTTGTACGTTCCTTGTCTAAGTAGAGGATGGAGCAGGTTCTTGCAAAAGAAAAACTGTAAAAATGAATAACCGGAAATTAAATATGTCGACTTCTTTTGTTTAGACCACAAATAAATGTTGCACGAAATTCTAGACTTAATGTGAATTACACATTTTGCTGTCATTGTGCATTGGAAATCGTTATTGAACCTAAAGAATTGTTTAATAGTCTGTTTTCTTTGTAGAGAACTCAGAGGTCTATGACCTCTCTTGACCCCCACACTCCGCTTCCCGCAGAGATCGTTCTCACCATGATTTCCTTATCAATTCGTCCCACTCCTCGCACTTATCCCTGTGCGTGGAAGAAGTGCTACACATGCCCATTCACTTTTTCCCTCATCACCATTCAAAGCCCCAAACAGCCCTTCCCGGTGAGGCGATATTTTACCTGCAAGTCTGCTGGAGTCATCGACTGTACCCGATGCTCTAACTACAGCTTACTCTACATCGGTGAGGAACGACGTAGATTGAGGGGCCGTTCACTGCGTCGGCAACAAACAGAGTTTCCCGGTGGCCGACCACTTTAACTCCACTCGCCATTCCCATTCTGGCGGCGATCAATTGCTTCCGCGACAGCCACGATGAGGCCACTCTCAGGTTGCAGAAGCAGCAGCTCATATTCCGTCTGGATAGCCTCCAGACTGAATGCGTGAACATCGATTTCTCTAACTTTCGGTGTTCTCTCCTGATTTCCCAGTCCAGTTTCTCTCTTCCCTCTGCTTCTCCTCACCTGCTCGTCACTTTCCTCTTCAGATTTTCCTATTTCCTGTGGTCCACTCTCCTGTCCTATCAAATTCTTTCTTACTCAGCCTTTTACCTTTTCCACCTATCACCTCTCAATTTCTTACTCCATCCACATCCGCCACACTTGAGTTCATTTATCACCTTCTAGCTTTTAATCCTTTCCCTCCCCCACCTTATTTTGGCTTCTTTTCCTTTCCTCGTCAGTCCTTATTAGGGGCCTCGCCTAATGAAGAGCCTGACATAGTGTTGGAGGAAGCACCATGTGAGACTCTGGGAGCTTAGCCATCCAGATTTCCCTTAGAAATGCACAGAGTACTTCCTCTGCAATCTGTATAAGGTACATGAACCTGGTGATGCTTTCCCTCAGTTCCGTAGACTCTCTGACCATCCCCTAGGTAAATACAGAGGCAACAAAAATATTTAAGATCGGCCCCATCTGTTTTGGCTCCAAGCATGGATTACCAGTCTGACCTTCTAGAGGACCAACATTGTCCTTTGCAATCGGTTTGATCTTACTATATCTGTAGAATGCCTTAGGGTTGTCTTTACTTTGTCTGGTAGGGCAACTTCAGGCCTTCGTTTATCCCTCCGGATTTCTTTCTTAAGTGTTCTCTGGGATCTCTTGCACTGCGCCGTCATACGTAACATGTACTGGGCGGCAGCAAGGGGTTTACAAGTCTCACAGCATTGCAAGAACCATTTACCCAGCCTAACAGTGTTTATTCTTATACTGTGGTAACTTCTGCCTGACGGTAGGAGGTTCAGCAGATTGTGGAAGCAACGAGACGTGCCATTGACAAAGCTGAAGGCTCTCGGAACGCAACGCTTCTGATGCGCACCCTGGATGGACACAAGATAGAAATAAAAGTTACAACAATAAATAATATTCGGACAAAGTGACGTAATTAAGAGTTGCTCAGTTGTCCTCGCGGTCGATGACGAATTCTTGTTCAAATGTCAAAAGGAGGCAGTTGATGTGCGTGCAGCAAACTGCTAAAGTTTGCGAAGGAGCGAGTGAAGAAGAGTACAGTAGTTGAAATCTCTTCCTGTCTAACATTATACCGGGGGATAGTGTCAGACACCTGAGCGTGTCAATTCGACCTTTGTTTAATGAACCGTCTAACAACACAGCACTCAAATCCTATGCATTCTACAAATTCACCACTCTCTGCCTAAAGAAACTCCTCCACATTTCTATACTAAAAAGACGGCCTCCATTCTGACGCTGTCTCCTCCAGTCAGACACCTCCACTATAGGAAACATACTATCCACATCGACTCCATCAAGGCTTTTAATCATTCGACGTTTCAATTACGTAATCCCTCCTTCTACTGAATTCCAGTGAATACAGGCATAGAGCAATCAAACGCTTTTCATGTAACAAGCCATTTAATCCTGGAGACACTATCCTGAATCTTCTTTGAACCCTCTTTAGTTTTAATACATCCTTACTTGGCTAAGTGGTCCAGAAATCCTCACAATACTCCAAATGAGGCCTCCCCGGCGCTTTATAAAGTCTTGACATCATATTCCCTGCTTTTATATTCTAATCCTCTTGAAATGAATGTTAACATCGTCTTAGCCTTCCTCACGACAAACTCAACCTGCAAATAAACTATTAGGGAATCCTGCATACTGACTCCCAAAACCTTTGCGCTTCTGAATTTTGTACTTTCTTTTCATTTAGAAAGTAGTGAACCCTTTCAATTCTTAAGACGCCCAAAACTGCTCCCAGTACTTCAGTGCAATCTAACCAATGACTTCTAACTCTTCAGCATTATATCGCTGCTTCCGGATTCTATTCATTTCAAAATGAATACTGACATTGCATCTGGCTTCCTTACCACGACTCGGAACAAAGGTTAACCTGTGTGGAATCTTCATGAGAGCTTCCAAGTCTCTTCGCATCTTTGGTTTTGGAATTTTCTCCCCATTTAGAAAATAGTGTACACCTTTATTGCTTCTGCGAAATCTATGGCCATGCAAATCCCTCACTATATTCCATCTGCCATTTCGCTGCCTATTCTCTTAACCAATCAAAGCTGTTCTGCTGACACCCATTTTTCCTCAACACTACCATTCCCTCCTCCTATCTTCATATCGTCAGCAAAACTGGCATCAAAGTCATCAATTCCATTATCCAAATCATTGACATATAACGTGAAAAGAAGCGGTCCCAACAGTAGCCCCAAGTGGAACGTCACGAGCCACTTGTAGCCAACCAGATAAGGCAGCTTTCAATAGACAATAGACAATAGGTGCAGAAGTAGACCATTCGGCCCTTCGAGCCTGCACCGTCATTTTGAGATCATTGCTGGTCATCTACTTTCAATGCCCGGTTCCTGCTTTGTCCCCATATCCCTTGATTTCCCTATCCATGAGTTACCTATCTAGCTCCTTCTTGAAAGCATCCAGAGAATTAGCCTCCACTGCCTTCCGAGGCAGAGCATTCCAGACCCCCACAATTCTCTGGGAGAAGAAGTTTTTCCTTACCTCTGTCCTAAATGACCTACTCCTTATTCTCAAACCATGCCCTCTGGCACTAGACTCTCCCAGCATCTGGAACATATTTCCTGCCTCTATCTTGACCAATCCCTTAATAATCTTATATGTTGCAATCAGATCCCCTCTCAATCTCCTTAATTCCAGCGTGTACAAGCCCAGTCTCTCTAACCTCTCTGCGTAAGACAGTCCTGACATCTCAGGAATTAACCTTGTGAATCTACGCTGCACTTCCTCTGCAGCCAGGATGTCCTTCCTTAACTCTGGAGACCAAAACTGTACACAATACTCCAGGTGTGGTCTCACCAGGGCGCTGTACAAATTCAAGAGGATTTCCTTGTTCTTTTACTCAATCCCCTTTGTAATAAAGGCCAACATTCCATTAGCCTTCTTCACTGCCTGCTGCACATGCTCATTCACCTTCAGTGACCGATGAACAAGGACTCCTAGATCTCTTTGTATTTCTCCCTTACCTAACTCTACACTGCTCAGATAATAATCTGCCTTCCTGCTCTTACTCCCAAAGTGGATAACCACACATTCACATTAAACGTCATCTGCCAAGTATCTGCCCATTCACCCAGCTTATCCAAGTCGCCCTGAATTCTCCTAACATCCTCGTCACATGTCACATTGCCACCCAGCTTAGTATCATCAGCAAACTTGCTTATGTTATTCTCAATGCCTTCATCTAGATCGTTGACATAAATCGCAAACAGCTGTGGTCCCAATACCGAGCCCTGTGGCACCCCACTAGTCACCACCTGCAATTCCGAGAAACACCCATTCACCGTTACCCTTTGCTTTTTATCTGCCAACCAGTTTTCTATCCATGTCAATCTCTTCCCCCAATGCCAAGAGTTTTGATTTTACCCACCAATCTCCTATGTGGGACCTTATCAAACGCCTTCTGAAAATCGAGATACACTACATCCACTGGATCTCCCTTGTCTAACTTCCTGGTTACATCCTCGAAAAACTCCAATAGATTAGTCAAGCATGATTTGCCCTTGGTAAATCCATGCTGGCTCGGCCCAATCCTATCACTGCTATCTAGATATGCCACTATTTCATCTTTAATAATGGACTCTAGCATCTTCCCCACCACTGATGTTAGGCTGACAGGTCGATAGTTCTCTGTTTTCTCCCTCCCTCCTTTCTTAAAAAGTTGAATAACATTAACCATTCTCCAATCCTCTGATCCAGAATCTAAGGAACATTGGAAAATGATTACCAATGCATCCGCAATTTCCAGGGCCACCTCCTTTAGTACCCTAGGATGCAGACCATCTGGACCTGGGAATTTGTCAACCTTCAGTCCCATCAGTCTACTCATCACCGTTTCCTTCCCAACGTCAATCTGTTTCATTTCCTCTGTTACCCTATGTCCTTGGCCCATCCATGCATCTGGGAGATTGCTTGTGTCTTCCTTAGTGAAGACAGATCTAAAGTACTTATTAAATTCTTCTGCCATTTCTCTGTCTCCCATAACAATTTCACGCAATTCATTCTTTAAGGGTCCAACATTGTTCTTAACTATCTTCTTACTCTTCACATACCTAAAAAAGCTTTTGCTATCCTCTCTTATATTCCTGGCTAGCTTGCCTTCGCATCTCATTTTTTCTCCCCGTATTGCCTTTTTAGTTAAGTTCTGTTGTTCCTTAAAAATTTCCCAGTCATCTGTCCTCCCACTCACCTTAGCTCTGTCATGCTTCTTTTTTTAATGCTATGCAATCTCTGACTTCCTTTGTCAACCACTGTGGCCCTTTCCCCCCTTTGAATCCTTCCTTCTCCGGGGGATGAACTGATTTTGCACCTTGTGCATTATTTCCAAGAATACCTGTCATTGCTATTCCACTGCCTTTTCTGCCTTTTCAGAGAAACTTGAAGCTGCTCACCCTTTCTACTGCTAATCTCTCGCTGACGACTGGTTCCTTCGATTTCACTTTCCTGTAGTTCACAGTCAGAAAGGATATACTAGGATATATTACTGCGTTCATCAACTCAACTAAGAAGGAGACGAAATCGCTGTGTATTTACGGAAGAGTTGCCACGTTTGTTGCAATTACGGAAGAATTATGGATAGAAATAAGAGTGTCCCAGTGGAAGCAGAGTATTTGTAATTTCAAATAGTTAGTGATTTTGTTTGCTGCCAATATCTCGTCGCTGTGTATCACCAGCACTGTCTTAAACCAAAAACAGCTTACAAAACTACATATATCTAATCCCTTACAAAATGCAAACAAAGATCAGATAAACAAAAATGCAAACAACAAAACTATTTATAATTTCAAATTAAAATACGATTACTATCATCTACAGTACAATCACTTTGGGAGGTGTACCATTCACCTGAGCTAAAAAGGAGTTGGGGCGAACAGGAGCAGAAATACGCCATCCGGCTCATCAAGTCTGCTCCACTTTTCTATTATGGCTGATTTATTTTTGTTCTCAACCTCAGTCTTCCGCCTTCGTCCTTACTGATCAAGAAACTATCAGCTTGCGTTTTAAATATGCCCACCGACTTGTCTTGCACAGCCGAATGTGGCAATGAACTCCACAGATTCAGCACCCTTGGCTAAAGAAATTCCTCCTCATTTCTGGTCCAAAGGGACGTCCTTCTGGTCTAAGTCAGAGCCCGCTGGTCCTGACTCACCCACTATAGGAAACGCACTCTCCCGGTGCTGGATGTACAAACTTCTTACAGACAGCGGAGGAATTCAACTTCGAACTCCTGAACGCTGAGTTGTAATAGAGCCGCGCAAACCAGCTACACTACCATGGTGCCCCTGCTTCTCCAAAAGTTGGTAAATCCTCTCCCTCAGAATAACCTCCTCAAATTACGCTCCACCAACGTATGATTCACAAGGGTATCTTCTCCGGTTTTTTTCCTAATATATAAAACTTCCACCCCTCTAAACCCCAACCACCTCTGCTTTATTAATTCCTGTCAGAGTCACCTTACGTGCAGATACTCCTATGCCTAGCGACTCGTTACGGACATACGATCAATCAATGTCTATGAGCTATCTTATGTATTCATCTGGGGGGCGGCGTGGAGATACGTCTCTACCAAACGAGGTGTAAGCCGCACCCTCCCTCCTGCAGGTCACCATTGGGCAAGGTGTAGCACCTGCTTAGCCACTCCCTCCACACCCTCCCACACCGCACCCCCCCCCCCTTTAGGGTTACGTGAAGACATGGAAGAGCAGGGGGTGGATGAAGGACTGAGCAGCTGGTGGAAGGCAGGCAATCTCTGACAATGGTAGGGGTCACCCGTCTTGTAAAGAAGTCAATGGCAAACCACTTCCGTATAAAAATTTGCCAAGAACAGACATAGTCTCCGAAAGACCACGATCGCCCACATCATACAGAACAGCACATAATTATAATGATGTTTTTGTATTTATTGTGTTTTTATTGATATTTTCCTTATCTTAGCTGGATCGGATCTCCTTTACACTTCTGGACTAGAAATGACATTAAACAATCATGAATCTTCGATCCTCAAATACGAATGGATTACTTTGATAATCAATAGACCAAAGAGCTTCTCGTTTGATGGTCAATTTGCCCTAAAGTGCAGATTGAACCTCGTTTCGTTATTCTGAAAAGTAATCTATTTCCAGTGAATTAATCTGAATTATTAGGCGATAACCTTGATAATTTGCATGGGATGTGCTGTTCAGGAAATGTGCACATTCTGAATATTTGTTCTGACGTTGTTGTTATGACACGTCCAGGTGTGTTTGAACCAGCTGGTGTTGCCCATAAATCTCGACACGGCTGAGGTATCCCGGATCAAACATAATCAAAAACTTTGTTGTTTCTCTTGCTGAGACAGAGAAGGTGCACGTAGGGCTTATTGGACATTGCACAAATGCAAAATAATGATAATAATTATAATAATCAAGTAGCAAATATCATTCATCAAAATTTCGCTTTAAAATACAAACTCATAAATGAAGTCACACCTTACTATAAATACAAGCCTGATTCAGTTTTAGAGTCAGAATACCACAAACTATATTATGACTGATCAGGTATTACAGATAGGATAATCAGTAATAACCGTCCAGATATAATAATACAAGATTTAAAAAAAAAACAAGAACAGCTTATTTAATATATATAGCCATTTCAATCACATAATTCACAAAAACCAATAAGGGAAAACAGTGGAAATATGCTGAATTTAATTAGGAAATTGAAAGACTTTGGGAATTGAACATGGTATACATTGTCTCGTTAGTAACGTCTGCAACTTGGTATCATCCTGAAGGCACTTCAGAATAGCATTAAACAATTAGAGCGACAGGGAAATGTCAACGTAAATCATCAGAAGGCCCCAATACTAAACATCACTGGAATAGTCTGAAAGTTTCTAGTGATTGACAAATGAGCGTGCTTGACAATACCCGTACCTCAGGTTTTACCAGCTTGAGATGAGATAGTTAGATAGATAGATAGATAGATAGATAGATAGATAGATAGATAGATAGATAGACAGACAGACAGACAGACAGACAGATAGATAGACAGACAGATAGATAGATAGATAGATAGATAGATAGATAGATAGATAGATAGATAGATAGATAGATAGATAGATAGATAGATAGATAGATAGATAGATAGATAGATAGATAAATCAATCAATCATATTTGAAGGTATGCTGAAAGAAGTTATAAAAATACCCACAACTGGAAAAGTACTGGAAGTGATAATATTCATAATTATTGGTATAAAAAATTTACTTGTCTTCAGCCATACCTATTAATGCATATTAACAGTTTTCTTAATAATCCTGAAAAAGTGGCTGAATTATTGACAGAAATCACAAAAGATCCATTAAAATATCGTTCTATTATTTATTTACAAGTTATATATAAAATTGTAACATCATGTATCTCGCAACTAATCACCATTCACTTATATAACCGCAGTATACTTACAGAAAGGATGCTGTAAGGGTATGAAAGGATGTGAAGAGCAACTGATAATAGATTCTACAATTCTAAATCAAGCTCGGCGGGAAAGCAGAAATCATTCACGTTGTCCCATTGACCACCAAAAGGCATTTGACTCTGTCTCACACTCATGGTTAATAGATATTCTTAATATATATAAATCTCTATACTTGTTTTACAATTACAATACTTGTGAAATTCCTTCAATATCTGATGAAGCACTGGGGTACTACATTGCCCTATCTGTTAACAACCATAAAAGAACAACTTCCGTTGTCAAAATAAGCCGATGCATTTTCAAAGGCGACTATCCAAGTCCAGAATGGATCTGTCTAGCTCCACACGCTCTCTAACTTACTGAATCGGACGAAAATTGGGTATGAAATCAGAAACAACAAAACGAATTATACTTTAACACGCCTTCTATACATATGTTCCTTCATCAGTAAAGCTAAAGCAATTGATTGAAATACTAGAACTATTTTCAAAAGATATAAAATGAATTTTGAACTGAATAAACGCAGAAGACTAAATATAAAGACAGGTGCGAAAGAGCTATTAGGATACAAAACAGAGCAGTAGGATACAATATAACTGATGAATGGATATGAAATATATAATTATCCGGGACATCAACAAGCAAAGAAAGTAGATCATAGTGCGATAAAGGAAAAAAAAACTTTTGGCAGAATTTACTTCAAGGTTTAAGAAGATCCCGCCAGAGTTCAACAGTAAAAATATAACAAATGTAAGAAATACTTACGCTATACCGATAATAAAATCTTCTTCTGCTATCATATCTTGGTCCAAAACCGACCTGGAAAATTTACAAAGAAAACTAAAAAGTGAAATGACAAATTTTAGAAAGTATTAGGTTCACTCTAATGCGCTTATATTAACACTGTCCTGGACAGAAAGGGGAAAGGAAGAAGAGACATTAAAAAATCTACGCAACAATCAAATAAAAAATCTAAGAGTGCATTTAAATCAACGAAAACAGGATTCAGCACTCCACGCATGCAAAGTGTACACCACTAAACTTAAACGAGAGCAAAATCCAGAAAAAAAATGAAGAAATTATTAGCATGGAGGAAAATGTTAACCAGTGGAGGAGCATGACCCCACTATCTTAGCAGACTAGGCGTCGAAAACCTGGCTCAGAGCTGGAGACCTCTTACCAGAAAAATAAAGGGGCTCCTTGTGGCAATACAGAACCAGGTGGTTAACACAACAATACGAAATAAAGAACCAACAATTTCAACATGATAAATGTAGAAGTTGGCAAGAAAAACCAGAAACAGTCCAACACATTGCAGGTTAACACAATCTGATTAGTCACACAGGCACAATCACGTGACAAACATCAGTCATCAAAATCTTACTTTAAAATGCATCCTCAGAAATGAAATCACACCTTATTATAAATACAAGCGTCACCCAGCTTTAGTGTCAGAGTTCCAAAAATTATATTATGAAATAGAACAATCCATAGTAACCGTCCGGATATAATAATACAGGACAAACAAGCAAAAACAACTTACTTAATAGATACAACCATTCCAAACGCACATTACTTACAGAAATCAATAATTGAAAAACACGAAAAATATGCTGAATTTAAAATAAGAAAATTGAAAGGCTTTGGAACATGAACAAGCCATACATTGTCCCGATAGTAATATTTACAGCTGGTGTCATCCCAAAGCATTACACAATAGCATTAAACCATTAAGGCTACACAATAATATCTAAGAAGATCTTCAGAAAGTGGCAATTCTAACCATCAATAGAATAATCCGAAACTTCCATTGAAGAAGCTCGACCCGAATAGTCCGAGAAATGAGCCTGTGTCACAGATTTTGCCAGCGTGAACTCAGAAAAATATGTTTTATTATAACAATATCTTTAAACAATTAGGGCAACAAAGTAATATCTATGTAAATCTCCAGAAAGCCATAATGCTAAACACCAATAAAATAATCCGAAAGTTCCTAGCAATTGACAAATGCGTCTGCTTGGCTATGTCCTTACCTCAGCTTTTACCAGTTTGAGAGGAGAGAAAAGACAGTTAGTGATAGTAATGATAAATGAACAATAAATATCGACATTACCAGATGGAGAGCCTTGAAAGTGAGTCCGTGGGCTATGGGGACAGTTCAGTATTGAGGAGAGTGAAGTTGACCGAAGCTATATCCTCTGGTTCAAGAGCCTAATGGATGAGGGGTCATCGCTGTTCTAGAAGCTAGTTTTGCACTTGCCTCCAAAACCACTGACTCAACCTGGAAGTTAACTTTTATGGAATCCTGCTCGAGGAATCCCAAGTCCCTTTACAACTTTTTTTTTCCCTCCATTTAGAAAATTGTCCACGCCTTTATTCCTTCTGTCGAAGCGCTTGGCCAAACAAATCCTTCACTGTATTCCTTCCGCCATTAATCTTTCGAAGTCCTTCTGCGGACACCCTGCTTCCTCAACACAACTGGTCATCGACCTAATCCTCATATCTTCCACAAAATTAGCCACAAAGCCATCAAATCCTTCATCCAAATCATTGACATATGACGTGAAAATAAGCTGTTCCAACAGTGGAATACAAGTAGTATTACAAGTTCTATCCGTGGATGTCAAGCTCCCAACTATGATCTTCTTTCAGCTCGGAGAGCTCAGAACATGTTACCTGCCAATCTCTGACTGCGCTACGAGATTATCTACTTTATTCCATATACTTCATACATTCAAATATTACACCTTCAATCCTATATCCATCACCCTTTTCGATTTTGTCCCCCTTTTAAAGTGCTTCTCATCCCACTGACTGGAATTTTGCCGGATCATCCGCCTGTCCTTCCTGGTAGCTTCACTACACATTGCATATGCTTATAAATCAGCAGCCCTATCCTCAGTCATACCACTATAATTCCCATCTCCCTGCCTAATTAGCTTAAACTCTATTCTTGGCTTAAAATTTCCTGCAAAGATATGCACTTATATGGGATGGCAATGCACAATGTGACTACCGCTCAAGTCGGGTATGATCCTAACGGATTAATCCTAAGGGATGGTCTGTTGGTGGTCCTCAGGCTGCTGTAGAGGCCGATCGATCTGTGATCTACATAACCGGGATATTAGGGTAGAATCCCTAAACAGAGACCGTCTATACGTGACTTTGCTTTACGGAGGGAGTTTGATACACGACCAGCCACCATGGCCCGTAAAGGATGGGGATCAGGATTCAGTGACAGGGAATAAAATACGACTGGGGACACTATATGCTGCAGCTCTCTTCTGCCTTCCCTGCCGTTATGATGGGTCACCCTCCGCCAGCTCCACCGTTGAGGACTTGTCTGGATTTCTCTTGGTTTGGAACCTCTCCTTTGACCTTTACTGCTATTGGTGACCCTACCAGGGGCTTAGCTCCAGACGGCATCGCGCTCGGGATCTCAGGAACACACAAGTCTCTCCACCGCCACAAGGTAATAATCCTCGGAAAGAGTGCTCATGATGCATATGCTTATGGTCCACATCCTTCCTTTCCTTGAGTAATCTGTGCCTATATTACTGCTTATTGAAAGACAAAAACCAATCTTGTTATTGTCTATCAGAGGCCTATAGGTTCAGATCCAGGAATGACTGTCAAACACGGTTTGCTTAAAAGTGCATACTGTTTATAAGCAGCTTGTGTTGTCAGTTGCCAATACAGAGACTCTGCTCACCGAGCTTGAGACAATTTGCGGCCAGGTGAGTCCAGAATACTAAACACAAAGTACACTGCAGATGCTGTGGTCAAATCCACACTTACAAACAAGCTGGATGAAATCAGCAGGTCGGGAAGCATCTGTTGAAAGGAACAGTCAACGTTTCAGGCCGAGACCCTTCGTTAGGAATGAAGAAGGAGGGGGCAGGGGCCCTATAAAGAAGGTGGAGGGAGGGGGATGGTGCAGGTGAAAAACCAATCAGAGGAAAGATCAAGGGGTGGTGGAGGGGAAGCAGGGAGGGGATAGGCAGGGGAGGTGAAGAAGGAATGTAAGGGGAAAGCACTATGGGTAGTAGAAGAAGGCAGAATCATAAGAGAGGTGATAGGCAGCTGGAAGAGGAGGCAGAGTGAAATTATGATAGGGGAAGGGAGAGGAGGGAATTACCGGAAGCTGGAGAATTCCATGTATGTGTGTGTGTGTGTGTGTGTGTGTGTGTGTGTGAGAGAGAGAGAGAGAGAGAGAGAGAGAGAGAGAGAGAGAGAGAGAGAGAGAGGGGGGGGTGAGGGAATTCTGGACTTCATGCACGTGGTATTTTTGTGCAACGCTTCTTTATCTTCACCGAGGATCCTCTCCTTGTCGTGCTGGGGAGGCTATGAGTCCCTCTGATCCTGAGAGCAACGGCATCTGGAGCTAAGCTCAAGGCACTGTCACCCGAGGCGGCAAGGACAAGGGGAGGCTGGTTCCATAGGAAAAACGCCCCAAACAAGACTCGACGTGGGGCTGGCGGATGGTGACGACAGCCGACGATAATGGCAGTGAAGGCAGAGGAAGGCTAAAGCAGTGAAGGGCTATACGTTTCACGCCACTCGACCCTGCCACCGATCAGTCAAGGACCCCACTGGATCCTGGACCCGATCTCTCTAGGGCAGGTCTGGCGGCTGCCCATGTATCTGACCTCCCATGTGAAATAAATTTACGCACAGGAATAAACCCTTAGGAGAATATCGCACGGGACTCGAGTGATTGCACTCCTTGCACAACGACACCAGAGCCAGGTTAAATGGGGTGGATAACTAGAGCCCAGTGTAACAAAGAATGTCAGGCTCTAGACGTGGCGCTGGTATAAACAACGCAAAAGATAATTAAAATTCCACTCACAAAATCATTGGAGATTTCCAATTAAGTCTCGGTTAAACTCATTTTGGTTGTTTACTCTTCATTCCAATTACATGAGGAGAAAACCATCATTTGAGTATCGCTTCACGTTGCGGTCCCTGTGGAGATCTCGCAACATTTATTGGATTGCATGCGATCGGAATTCTTATCTCGGAGGCGGGCTGAGGAACGACGAGGGCGGGACTTACTAAAGGACAATGTTACAAGCGTTTTACGCAGCGAGAAAAATATTTTACACGACTCTGGCATCAATTGGTGTTCCCAGTGAGTTGACTATGACCTCTTATGTTCCGCAGTCGTTTAGCGTTTATTTACTGTTTTGGTTAGTAATTGCACTTGTACTGGAATCTGGTCCATGTAAGTGTCATTCAACACACGCGGTCACGAAGTTACGAATTAATTCCAGAAAACGGCGGGATTCGAACCCAATTCTCTGGTGCTGTAATACCGGTACTGTAACCCGTATGTTATCCCTAATGTATCAGAATCTTAGTCCACCAACAGCTTCTTATCACCTACCTATGCTTCAACGAACTTAGCAAAGAAGGCGCTTGGCACGCTGGCCGTAGTCGTTCGCCACATTGAACATACAAGTTGGTACGTTATGTTGAATTTGCACAAGACGCTGGTAAGGCCACTCTTGGAGGATTGTGTCCAGCTTTGACCACCCCGTCATCGGAAAGATATAACTAAGCTCCAAGGATACACAATATTGTTGCCAGTACTTGGGAGATAGCGTGTTGTGGAGAGATTGAGCGCGTTGGGTCTTTATTTATTGGAGAGTTGGAGACTGAGGGGTGATTTTATAGAGGTGCATAAAATTATGAAATCATGAGGGGTGAATTCACATAATCTATTTCCCAGCGTTGGAGGATTAAACACGACCGGGGATGGTTTTAAAGTAAGAGGACGTGCTGTATAGAAACCTGAAAAGCAACAATGTGTGGCAACGAGCTGACAGCATAACGTGAAGGACAAAACTGTAAAAAGTGAGACTCACCATTGGTGAGGTCGACCATGATTACTGCGTCCTAGTTGTCCACATTACCGTGCGAAAGTCTTGGGCAAAAAAGAAATTTTTAACATAAATTTTATTTTAGATGTTTATTTTTGTCGTCTGCATTAGTGTGTGAATAGAAAAGATTTCCAAACATTCATTTTCCAAAAGAAAAACAATTACTGGGATCTTTTTGCACTTCGGTAAAGGAAGTAGCATATTAATTCATAGAGCAGTTTTCAAATAAAAATTGATTACTTTGTAGGTATATAGCCCTTTCCATCATTGCTAGCAAACAGATCAATGACATAATCAGTTGAATGAACTAAACTGACTAACTGTAACAGTTAATATGATTAACTGGGCGCAGAGGAAATTAAACTGGGCGAAGGATTACTAGACAAAAAGATGATGCTGCGGCAAATGTGACATTTTAACCTTCACGTCATAAATTCTTGTACCCCTGCAAGAATGAGCATGTCAAGTTCTCCAAGATGTTTGGAACAACATACCAGTCAGATGCCTTATGAAACTGCACGACAGTGTACCTAAGAGAATTCGTGCAGGTTTACAGGCAAAGCGTGATCACACTAAATATTGATTTGATTTAATTTTTCCTACTGTTGACTGCTCTTATAATACTTTTTGATACTTGGGAAATTTCCATTTACTTACTTTTGAAGCATCTTCAATTTGCATAGTTTTACATGTGCCTAAGGCTTTTGCATAAAACTGTACGTGCTACGCAAACCATGGCAGTGCGATATGGAGTCGTTGCCTTGCAGCAGGTTCAACCTCTCTACGCAGCTGATGAATCCAAAGGAACGGCTGAAACTATACAGACAGGTAGGAGCAGCGTCGCGGGAATTACCAGTCAGCGTTGATACTCAACGTGGGACGGCCTTCGGGACTCCAGCTCCGGATTATCCTCCTGCTTTCTTCCCGGAGTCTTTTCAATGAGTGTGATTAGCCGCAGGCTTGAGATCGGAGTTCCCCTTGTCCAGATGAGCTGCCAACCACGGCTGACGAGCCCCATCTGCTGGAAACAATTAGTTTTCAGGCGCTGGTAAGCCGCATTTGCCCTTTCTTCTCCTGTCAGTAGAAACTCCCTCTAGGGTAAATAGTTAAGCCACACGTGAAGGCCAGTAGTTTCATTTGGCTGTCAGGACCTTTATGCAATGCATGCTTTTGGTACATTTAATAGGTAGTAGAAGCTTATCCCTGCTATCCCTGCTACACAAACCTACCCCCGTCCCCACCCCCGAACACTGCTAAAACAAACTTAAAGAACCCTTCTTCTTCTTCTTCTTCTTCTTCTTCTTCTTCTTCTTCTTCTTCTTCTTCTTCTTCTTCTTCTTCTTCTGCTGTCCATCGATTTCGATGCTGACTGTGCTGAGAGTTTAGTCTCTGCAGGGACGTTTATGGGCAACAAGACTAGACGCCATCCAGAAACTCTACTCCAACACGCCTTGCACAGTAATAAGACAGACGGTGTCGAGCCCCCACCATATAGTCTCTCTGGGCTTCCAAATCTCATGTTAAGTGGTACACAGGAGTGTAACAGACTCAGTGGATAAGGACGCTGCTACGCAGTGACAGCTAACTAGTCTAGTGATGCCATCCGTTGACCAGCGCTCTAGTTCCTCCGCAGGTGGCTGTACCATTGACCCTTTTGGATTCATCTGCCAGGGACACCATCAGACGCCCTGCTGCCGGCGTCCTCGTTGGGTGCAGCCTTTTCCTGAAGAGGCATAACCTACAAAGTAGCAAAGGCATGCTTAACTCCGTGACTTAGCTAGCCACGATCCCAGTACGAGATCCAGTCCAGTAGTATACCGATGTAATATCACCTTCACAGCTTGGTTAGACCTGCAGGAGAACGAATCTCCGCCGTACTTCGCTGATGTTCGGCCAGTGTCACTCCTATTCCACAGTGAGGCGCCAAGGTAGAACTTTGTAGGAGTAAAGATGGGGTGAAATTAGTTGGTCTGCAGCAACAATAAAATGCAAAAACATAAAATCTCTGTAAACGTTAGAGATAACTAAGAAGTGAAAAATTAAGTACTGGGACAGAGGGGGGGTGTTCCTTGATCTTGTTGGCGACGCTCCTGAGGCAGCGAGAGTTGTTGATGGAGTCAATGGGGAGGTGCTGGGGGATTTGCTTATCTGATGTGTCCACCACTCGCAAGGTTTCTTAGAACCGGTCCCATACCAGGCCTATGATTCCACCTGCTTTCCGGGAAAGTTCGTCTCCTTCTCAGGGTTCCAAATCTGTCCCAGCATGAAGTCGTCTGGCTCCGGCCAAACTCAATCCTCGCTTCTTTTGTACCTATAAATTCTGTATTGTTTAAGAATGTAAAGGGGAAAGAAATAGTTGTTACTCCGGATCTGGTACAGCATAAAATCATAATAAGAAATGAACACAATGGATGTAAATACATAATGTAGCTTATATACATAGATAGATTATGTGTCCATAAAGAGACATTAGACAGGGGAGCATCTTACACAAAGTTACTGAGAGCAAATTATAAGGTATTGTTTATATTGTATTTATTTAACGATGCCCTTCCAGCACTTCGAGCCACGCCACCCCAACAACTGCACAACCCCAATTAATCCTAACTTAAAAAGCAAACACGAGGAAATCTGCAGATGCTGGAAACTCAAGCAACACACACAAACTGCTGGTGGAACGCAACAGGCCAGGCAGCATCTATAGAAAGAAGCACTTCCCCCTCCTTTCGCATTTCCCCCTCCCCCTCCTATTTTCAATTCTCTTACTATCTTTCCTTTCAGTTAGTCCTGACGAAGGGTCTCGGCCCGAAACGTCGACAGTGTTTCTTCCTACAGATTATGCCTTGCCTGCAGCGTTCCACCAGCATTTTGTGTGTGTTCATCGTAACTTAATCTCGGGACAATTTAGAATGACCAGGTAACCTACCTGGTACGTTTTCGGAATATGGAACGACACCAGAGCACTTCAAGAAAGCCCAACCATTCCACGGGGAGGACGTGCAAAGAGGACTCCTCTAAGAGGACACCGGACACCGAACTTCGAAAGCGCCAAGCTCTAATAGCGTCGCGCTAACCGCTACGCTACCATGACTCCCGAGGATGTCGAGAGGGGTGCAAGTGGGTGAAGGTGTTCATCAGCCGCACTCTTTGGTGAAAGTAATTGCTTTTCAGTCTGGAACTCCTGGCCTGGATGCCACGTAGCATCCTCTCTGATGGGAGTGGGACAAAGAGTCAGTGAAGAAGGCCAGTGCGACCATAGTGAGGTTGGGACCCTGTGTGATGTTAATGGACTTTCTCCGGCACCTTTCTGTATACGTGCCTTTGATGGTTGTAAGACCAGTGCCAGTGATGGGCGGAATAACTTTGAGTACCCATTGCAAAGCCTTCCTGCCCACTGCTGTGCAGTTTCTGTACCATGCAATGATGCAGCATGTTAGGATGCTCTCTGCTGCACATCTAGAATGAGGTGGATATACAGTCCTTTTGTTATGCGCTCTTTTATGATTTTTTCTTCTTCATTCGCAGTAAATGTAGCGGCGATTTTGATACTGTCCGGCGGTAATTGCGGCCTCTCTGCCTGCACCACTCGCTATCTCACTGCGATGGCCGCGTCGGACCTGCTGTTGGCGGTGACTGATGTCATACTGTGGCGGATCAAAGAGTACTACTTCCCGGGAACCTTCCTGGATCTCACCCCCGGGTGCAGCGTGCGGAGCGTGCTCAAACGCGCGGCGCTGGACCTCTCAGTCTGGTTCACGGTGGACTTCACCTTCGACAGGTTCGTCGCCATTGGTTGCCCCAGGCTGAGAACGAGATATTGCACCGAGAAAACGGCAATGACGGTGCTCGTGATAACCGGCGTTCTGTTCTGCTTGAAAAATATCCCTTACTACTTCGCCATTGTACCTAGAATGACCATCAACGGGGTACCCTGGCACTGTAATCCAAAGCCAAGCATCTACACCGAGACAGCATGGCTGGCTTTCGTCTGGCTTGATAGGACTGTCACCCCGGTGCTCCCCTTCGCCTTAATATTCCTGTTCAATGCCTTGACGGTCAGACACATTCTGGTGGCCAGTCAACTTCGCAAGGGTCTGAGGGGTCAAAGCAACCGCAGCGACCCAGAGATAGCAGGCAGAAGGAAGTCTATTGTTCTCTTGTTTGCCATCTCCGGTAGTTTCGTTACTCTGTGGTCATTGTACGTTATAAACTTCCTGTACTATAACGTGAAAGGGACCAATTACAATGACTCCGAATATATTTTCCGACGCGTCGGGTACATGTTCCTGAACTTAAGCTCTTGCACGAACTCCTTTATTTATGTGGTCACCCAGTCCAAATTCAGGATACGCCTCACACTTGCCTTGAAATATCCGTTCATCCGAACTATTAAAATATTAAACAGATTTAAGTCGTAGAAGTAACCGGGTTGGGCTCCATGCCGCCCTCTAGGTGTATAAGTGTGTAATGAAACACGTAGCTTCTGTAAATAGAAACCCGGAGATATCCTCTAGTGAACTCTATTTTCGAGATTGTCTGAATAACTCACTGTTGGGGCATTAAACAATCAGTTAAGATGGAGTCTTGAGTCATACTCCTGCTGAGTATGTTGCATGTGGTTGCATTGACGCGAACACTCAGTGACCTCTTTCTTAGATACCTCCTGCATCTAATAAAGTGACCACTGCGTGTTTGTGCGTGGTCTTTCGTTGCTGTAGATCATTCACTACAAGGTTGAAAGATCAAAGTAAATTTATTATCAAAGTGCATATATGTCACCATAAAGAATCCCGAGATTCGTTTTCTTGCCGGTGTACCGCAGTAGGAGAAATATAACAGAATCAATGAAAGACCTCACACCACAAGATGGAAAACAAGCCTATGTGCAAATAGCAATAAAATGTACAAATACAAAAGAGGAATAATGATACTGAGACGGATCTGTTATTACAGATAGGAGAATCCATTAATAACAAAGGATAAACGTGCAAGAAGCATGTATTTAATACCATATAGCCATCCTAAACACACATACATTACAGAAATCAATGTTAAGAATACCAGAAATAAGGTGAAGTAAAAGAGGAAATTGAAAGATGTAAGCTCAGTTATATCTTTCCGATGACACGAACACATACACACACACACACACACACACACACACACACACACACACACACACACACACACACACACACACACACACACCATTTTAAATCAATCCCCTGTTCAGACGAAACACTTTGAAGCGGTCTCTGTACAAAGTCTTCTGGAGATAATGAGGAATTATATGCCGAATTGAAAGGGTTAAAACCTAGTTGACTTATTGGCAGCTTGACAAGTCGTTCTGTGAGAATAATGTATTAACAAAGAATTGTTTGTGTTATGAGAAGCTTTTCAGTCTACTCTTATCAAAATATGTGTTAACAATATATATCTGCAGCTCCAAACAGAATTCTGGGCTCACTTGGCTGCAGAATTTCTCAGACTCGGTGAGCAGAGACCCTTTTGCCAACTGACAGCGCAAGCTTGTTAATAAATAGTGTGTACCTGAAACAGTACTGGACTCTATTGTAGATTTTGTACATACCAATATTCAGCTTGGCAAGGAGGGGGGGGGGGGTTGGTAAGGCAATGGTTGGAATCATGGTGGACCCCGGACCTGGAGAAAGTAGCAGAGAATGTTGCTAGACGATGTCTGATATGCCAAGGACATAATCCAGGAAAAGGCACCCCATACACAAAGGGATATATCCCATTGCCAGGAAACCCTTGCTGCCAACCACAACTAAATGTTATTGAATTACCACGCGTGCACTGTTATAAGTCTTGTAATTCTTGATGGTTTGAGCAGATGGATTGAAGCATATCCCACCACAGATAACAAAGCCGATACCGTGGTGCGTATTTTGTTGTAAGAAATCATTCCCAGATTCGGGTTACCGGATCAAGTTGTAGCTGACAAGGGCCCTCATTTTGTGGGCAAGATTAATACCCAACTATGCAAGGCTCTGGGTATTAAACAGACATTCCATTGCCCCCACAGACCACAGGATGCTGGCCTGATTGAAAGGGCTAATGGGAGCTGAAAAACAAATTGGCTAAATTAGGACATGAAACTGGTCAAAACTGGCTCAAAGAGCTACCATTAGTCTTGTTCCAGATGAGAACTCATTATCAGACCAAACAACCTATGTAGTATATGACAGACCATTTAGAATCCCTGGGAAGGCTGTCTTGCTGACCCCAAAATTAACAGACATGGATCTGAATGAAATGTCCAATGAAATTATAGGGCATATCCTTGCACTAACCAAATAACTCCAGGTCTTACATTCGCAGATGAAGGAGGCCCACCAGAAAGGAGACGAACTGGAAAATAAGCATCGAGTTCGCCCAGGAAGTTTTGTTCTCATAAAGAACCATCTTAGAAAGAAGCTTCAGTCTCACTGGAAAAGACCATACCAAGCGTTACTGACCACTTCGACGGCACTCAAATTACAAGGGCTTCCGAAATGGACATATCTAGGACATGTCAAACGAGCGCAAACATGACAATCTATTACTGTCATTACTTGTAATCTTAAGCACTTGTATTGTAGTAACCAAGCCAAACACATTCCTGTCGCTTTTCTATAGTTATACTGGGAAAACGAACTCATCTGTCTAATGCGCGTGTGCAGCGATTTCTCTCCATGGGAAGACAAGAGTTCCCCTAGTAGCCATTCCGTTGAACAGCACTGAACAACGGTCAGTCTGGGCCTTTTCTGATGAGACTAGTGAGGCCCAAAATTGTACCAGTGATGCGATTAGAGACTGTGGGTGCCACTGCTTTAATGGTCGGTGCATTCATCCTCCATGGAAAAAGCCATCCGATAGGGGGGGTCAGATATCATGGCCCTCCACCATTGTCAGACCTAACCAATCAGCAAATACTATCTGCTACTTTAATTTCAAAGGTAAGGGTCTTACTTGCTGGGCAATAGCACCTGTGCCATTTGTAGCACAGTCGAACCATTGCGCCCGCTGAACAGTTCTCAATGGGTTTGCGGAGAAAGGGTCTACGTGTGGCTCCCAGGAGAGACAGCTTGCTGATGGGACACACATCAAGAGAACAGAAATTGGATGGGATGCCCTTCCCTCGTGCGGCAAAAGCGAGTAATCTCACAACCGGAGCGCTTCCGAGTGATAGCTTTCCCTTTCTGCGCGGCGGCCTACAATTCGAGGGAAGTCATTAACCCGGCCGCGGTTTTAAAGGAGATGGTAAATAGTACCGTTAAGGCCATGTATGGAGTCGAAATGATGGCACTCTGATAGAGTGTTTTACAGAACCTAATGGGCCTCGAGTTTGTTCTGGTTGAAGAAGGAGGTGCGTGTGCCGTTATAGGACGGCTGCACCTACGTTCCAGATGAATCAGAGAACGTTATCTCTTCCTCCGTTCACATTCAAAAGGAGTAAATAAAATCCGGAAAATCCGGGCCGACCTACATGGCTTTAGCTCAAAAGGAGGCCTGTGGCCTTTCAGTGGCACCTTCGCCGGATGGAGTGGTATACCGCTATATTATGCTCTCATGATCGCAGGAGTACTCATACTTATTGCACTTTTCCTATTGTCATGGCACCTTGTAAGCCTCTGCTTTTGCCCTGCACCCACAGGGATATTTATGCAAAGAGACTCGGTAGAAAGGAACAGGACAGACCTCAAAGAGACCGAGCTGCAAATGAATAGGATGGAGACTACGATGGCGCGGAAAAACCTTCGGATTATCCCAAGGGATACTACCCACCCTTCTTGCACGAATATGAATTAAGATGTACAACAACCCCGACATTGATAATCCTAGTTGTCAAGAAATGACAAAAGGAGGGAATGAGGAATTATATTCAGAAGTAAAAGGGCTAAAACCTAACTGTCTTATTGGCAGCTTGACAAGTCGTGCTGTGAGAATAATGTATGAACAAACAAGTGTTTGTTCCACGAGAATCTTCTCGGTTTATCCTTATCAAAATGTGTGATAACAATGCACATCTGCATCTCTAAACAGTACTCTGGGCTCACCTGGCTGCAGATAGTCTCATGCTCGGTGAGCAGAGACTCTATGTTGCTAACTGACAAAGCAAGTTGGCTAATAAATAGTATGCACTTTTAAGCAAATCGTGTTTGACAGTCAATCCAGGGTCTGAACCCAAAGACAATAACAAGCCGGCACTGCTCTTCAAATGAAGACATTCATGTAGTGTGCATTTATCCAAATTAAGCTCTTTGGCATTCCTCAGCTCACTTACTCTGATGATCAAGATTTTTCTCAAATCTCCACCAACCCACCTATGTTAGTGTCTGGACCGAGCTGCAGCTGTAGTAGATTGGTTATTGTTTTTCAATAAGCTGTAATACAGGCGCAGAATACGCAAGGAAAGGAGGGATGTGGACCATACGCATATGCATCATGAGCATTCTTTCCGGGGATTGTTACCTTGTGGTGGTGGAGAGACTTGTGTGTTCCTGATATCCCGAGCGTAATGCCATCTGGAGCTAAGCCCCTGGTAGGATCATGAATAGCAGTAAAGCTCAAAGGAGAGGTTCCAAAGAAAGAGAAATCCAAACAAGTCCTTAATGGTGGAGCTGGCAGAAGACACTGTGGCAGAGTGCATGGCTGTGACAAATCATTCGGGCAAGTGAATAATATTCCTTCGCACTACTGACTTCATTACTGTACACAATGAACAGGATTCCCCGATTCTGCCACGCTGTACACATGCGGACAGTTTGGTGGTTCTGGGCTTGTACTCGCTGGAATTCAGAAAAATGAAAGGGGAATTTCATTGAAACGTCGAATTTTGAAAGACCTAGATAGAGTGGATATGAGCGGATATTTCCTATGGTGGGCCAGGCTAGGACCAGAGGGCACAGACTCACAGTAGAGAGACATCCACTTAGAACTGAAATGAGGAAAGAATTCTTCAGCGAAAGTATGGTGAATATGTGGAACTCATTGCCACAGACGATTGCGCAGACCAAGTAATCTTGTTTTACATTCAAACCGATGTTCTTTAAGTCTCTGATAAAAGGCTCTATATCCAATATCTTCTGAAAAGTTACGTATGTACTTGTTCTTTCCCCACGATACTGGGTGTCCCAACACTCGTGTAGGCCTTTTAAAAATTCATATCTTTAAAAAAAACGTGCGTGCTTTTTGTCCAATCCCTTCATATCTTGCACAAATTATGTTATACCACCCTCCCACTTGATCCATACTTTACTTCCTTAAAACAATGGAGCGGAATCGACCGGCTGAATATTCTGCTCCTAAATCTAATGGTCTTACGGTCTTCGTTCTGCCCCAGCTGCTGTACTCAATCCCTCGATAAACTGAAATATCTTTTCACTGTCTATTGTGCCAAGGCTCTTCATGATGATGGTGATGGTGATGATAATGATGATGATGATGATGATGATGATGATGCTGATGATGATGGGATGGTGATGGTGATGACGATAACAATAATAATAAGTTCAATAGCCATAAGAAATTATCACTACAGACAAAGATAGTTGACCAGTGGAAGAGTATGATTTTCCGTGGAAGATCCTCCACGACATGAGTAGAGTAGATGTCGACAAGGAAGAGTCGAACGCCGGGCTCAGAGTTGGAAACCTCTTCCCAGAAACAGGAATTCCCGCGTGGCAATGCAGGACCAGGCGTTTAACACAAAAATATTAAAAGGCGCAATAAATGATTAACAAATTCAAGACGATGCAGAAAATATCAAGAGAAGCCAGAAACAATGCAACATGTTACATAATGCTGCAGTAGTTTAACTCAATCCGATTACTTATACAGGAGCAATCAAGTGGAAAACATCATTCACCAACATCTTGCTTTAAAATACAAACTCATAAAAGACATCATATCTTAATATAATGCAAGCCTGATACAGTTTTAGAGTCAGTGTCCTACAAATTATATTACGATCTATTATTTACTGATAGGACAAACCTTAATAACCAAACAGTTATAACATTACATGATAAACAAGCAACAACAACTTACTTATTGGATATAGCCATTCTAAGCATACACAACTTAGTGAAATCAACGTGAAAAACACTAGAAATACACTCTATTAAAAGAGGAAATTGAAGGACACTGGGACATGAACAGGGTATACATTGTCCCAACAGCAATATCTATTACTTGTAATAACCCAAAATTACTACACAATAACATTAAAGAATTAAGCCTACTCAATAATAGTTACGTAATTCTCGAGAAAGCCGCACAAATACGCAATACACCGCCAGTAAAGAAATGCTAAGTCTTTCAAAGCCAAGGGTGGAACAGTGTGCTTCATGATCAATTCCTCGTGAAGCAAAAACGTGGTGGTGGGGTTCCAGTCCTGTTCACCAGACCTAGAGCACCGCACGATCAAATGCTATCCATTTTACCTGCTGCGTATTTTAGCAATCTTCTTGGTAGCGGTGCAGATGCCTCGTCAGGCCATTATCAAGCAGGCTCTAGATGTCCTGAGTGATGTAATCAACAGGCATGAAGCAATACTTCCTGATGCCTTCCTCATCGTTTTGATGGATCTAACAAATCATCTGTAGTACCAGAGGAACCAACACACTGGTCCATTGTTACAGTACCATCAAGAGCGCTTACTGTGCTATCCCACACCCACACTTAGGAAGGAGTGGTCACCTGGCTGTACTACTTCTTGAGTGTAGACCGAGACCGAATACCGGAGCACCAGTAGTGAGGACTAGAAAGATATGGACAGGAGAGGAACAGGAATGTTTCTATCGTTGGACTGGACTGTACTCAGGGATTCAACTTTGAGTCTGAATGAGTACTCCATAGCTGTCACTGACTTCATTAAAACCTGTCCGTATGAGTGTGTGCTTAGGAGAACTTACACACGTAAATCAAAAGCCGTGGATGACCCAGGAGGTTCGTAGTCTTTTGAAGACTAGAGCTGTATGCACGTCACATGCTGGATGCACGTCACCTCTGGCAAGGTTTATAGGCCATTACTTTCTACAAAGATAAATTCAATAGCATGGATGACAATGATACTTCACTCCCAGAAGAAATCAATGCCATTTATTCTCGATTTGAAAGGGGGAATAAAACAACAGTTACGAGTAATTGACATGGTGACACTGTGCTCCCAATCTTGGAGGCCGACGTCAGGTTTCTTTCAAGAGGTTGAACCCACGCAAGGTGACAGACCCCAGTGGAAAGTGACCTGGAAAGTCTCTGAAAGCCTGTGCCAACTAATTGGCGGTTGTGTTCAAAGACCTTTTCAATCACTTATTGCTACCGTCGGAAGTTCCCACCTGCTTCAAAATGGTAGCGATTATCTCAGTGCCCAAGAAGAGCCAGGTGAGCTGCCTCAACGACTATCATCCGGTAGCACTAGCATCTACGGTGATGAAATGGCCTGAGAGGTTGGTTATGGCTAAAATCAACTATTCCTCAGCAAGGACCAGGGCCTATTGCGATTTGCCTATCACCACTATAAGCCTGCGGCGACGTGATCTCACTGTGCCTATCTAAATGATACTTTTTAATCTGTTTTAGCCGCTTCCTCTGGAATCTCGCTCCATGGACCCACCACCCACTGGATAATGCAATTCACCTTTGGGTTTTCACTAAATCTTCTCCTCTTACCATAAACCTGCCCGTCGTAGTTTTGGATTCTCCTACCCCGGGGAGAAGACTGTTATGATCCCCTTTATGAATGTCTCTCACAATTTTATTCATTTCGCTAAAGACGCCGATCATTCTCCTATATTCCAAGGTCTGTCCTGGCGAACCTCTGCTACACATCCGAGGCCTTCTAATTTTGGCAATATGCTGATAAATCTTTTCCATAAGCTCTTCATTAAAGTTTTATTCTGCCTCTTCTAAAAACTGGCAACCAAAACTGTATCCAAGAGAGTGCTCACCATCTGCCACATAATGTCCATCTCCTGTACTTTATTTTCACCTCTGATTAACAGTGCCACAGCTTTAAACAAACAATCCCAGGCCCCTCTGTTCTATTGTATCTGCAGATTTTCTCGTGTTTGTAACCTACTAACTCGCACGTCTTTGAACTGTGGGAGGAAACTGAAGCGCCCAGATGAAACCCGCGCGGCTATGGAAAGAACATACAAATTCCTTAAGGCAGCGGCGGGGATTGAGCCTGCGACTTTGCCGCTGCAACAACGTTACGGTAACGGGTATGGTACTTGAAGAGAAATCTATAGAGCATGAAGGAAGTTGTTGAATTAGTCCTGTGGATCAGATGCTTAATGACGTTCTATCGCATTGTTATTGTTTTTATCTTGTTCTATTTCATACACAGTGTAATTATCTGATATGTATGAAAAATATGCAAAAAACTTTTCATTGTGTCAGTACATGTGACAATTTTGAACCAATCAGAATACCAATTTTTCCTCTGTTTCGAGGATATCTGCAGAGAGTAAGAACTTCAGCTTGTATATTGCATACATTCTCTCATACTAAATGGAATTATTGAACTATTGAATAAATCCTAGAACCATGGACTCCGCTCTGGAGCTGACACGCCAGCGCAGGCGGGCTGTGGAATGGGTTCGGCAATTGCGCTCGTGAGTTCGTGAGAATGCACGAGCACAATTAGTGCTTCATTGTGGTGCGATTTAACTCCCTTTCTCTCGTTCCAGTCTTGTCGATACTTGACCAAAAGCACATCAACACTTGTGTTCCGTGCCTCACTTGGTCCTCGTCCGAGAAAGAAGACTAGCATTTAATGTTTTTGTTTCCCTTCATACTCTGCAGCGGTTCTTATTAAAGTCAGTGAACTGTTAACTTGTTTCAGTATCTCCCGGTCTTTCTGCATATTCGCATTATTTGACAGATGCTATTTACCATCATCGTTACGTGTCGTATAACGTAGGCAATCATGGTCTCAAAATTGTGTTTGGCAATTTTTTTCGACAGAAGTGGTTTAGCTTTGCTTTCTTCTGGGCAGTGTCTTTACAAGACAGGTGACCGACCCATTGCCAATACTCTTTAGAGATTGTCTGTCTGGCGTCAGTGGTCACATAACCAGAGTTTATGATATACACGAACTTCTCATACGACCGTCCACCGTGTCTTTACGTAACCCTAATCGGATTGTAAGCAGCTGCTACACCTTGCACAAGGGTGACCTGCAGACTCGTGGAGGGAGAAGCGCTTTACACCTCCTTTAGTGATGCAGCTCCACCTCGCCACCCAAAATACCAGCAGCAAAATCATACCAAGAGAAGTCACGTTAACAGTTAAAGCACATATAGTTTATTAGGTTTTGGGTTACACAAATAACAAACACTGAAGCAACTAATAAGAGCAATAATCATTTTTATTTTTATCGCTAATACATTAAGGTCAGCCTTACCATGTATTCAAAAAGGGAATGGGAGTCGGGAGTTGATGCTACCAGATGTATTTGAACTCTGGTGTCAGGAAATTGTTCTACCTCGAAAAGAATGGAAAGCTGTCCAACATCGAGGAAGGCTGAAGGGAAGTTGCCTGGAGAAGGCGGCACCTATCATTGAGGACATCTGCAGTATTCACTCTTCTGGTGACGTAGAACAGACGCCCAAAGACCCTACTCTACAATTCAGCAGCAGCTACTGCCTCTTCACCATCAGATTTCTGAACTGTTCATGAACCACGGACTGCCACACCTTCTGACGTATTATTTGTAATTTTATATCGTTTTACAAATTTCTTGTAATCTAAGTCAGTGATTATAAACCTGATTCAGATTTTAAATCGCAGAATATTTGCACGGAGAAGTGTTATAATGGTAGATCATCAAAAGAGCAATCCAAAAGAGATCAGGGCAGATGCTCGAGGGTGATAAATGGGGTTATAAAGGCTTCCAAGGTTGGACTCTAGTTAGCAAGGAGTGTTATAATGGAACCATTAGGGAAGAAGTAACGGAAAGATAGAACCAGATCGGGATAGGTAATTGACTCCGTAAGTATAGAAACAAATCTGGAGTGCGACAGAGCGCGATGAACGTTGGGAAACAAACTGAAACGTTCATTTGTCAATTGCTAGGAACGTTTGGACTATTGTAGCGGTGTTTATTGTTGTGGCTTTCTGAAGATTTATATAGATATTACTGTGTAGCTCTAATTGTTTAATGCTATTGCATAGAGCCTTTGGGGTGATAATAGTTGGACATGTTACTATGGGGGCAATGTAAAAGTTGTTCATGTTCCAAAGTCATTCAATTTCCTGTTTTAATTTAGCTTATTTCTGGTATTCTTAATTTATTGATTTTTGTATGGAATGTGTGCTTAAAATGGCTATATGTATTAAATAAGTGGCTCTTGCTTGTTTATCGTTTGTTATTATATCCGGACGGTTATTAATTGATTCTCCTATCTGTAATAACAGATCGGTCTCAGCATTATTATTTTCCTCTTGTATTTGCACAGTTTATTGCTATTTGCACATAGGCTTGTTTTCCATCTTGTGGTGTGAGGTCCTCCATTGATTATATTCTGTTTCTACTACTGCTGTATGCCGCAAGAAAACGAATCTGTATGGTGACATATATGCACATTGATAATAAATTTACTCTGATCTTTGAATCTTGTAGTGAATGATCTACAGCAACGAAAGACCACGCACAAACATGCAGTGGTCACTTTATTAGATGCAGGAGGTATCTAAGAAAGAGGTCACTGAGTGTTCGCGACAATGCAACAACATGCAACACACTCAGAAGGAGTATGACTCAAGACTCCATCTTAACTGATTGTTTAATGCCCCGGTCCAACAGTGACTAGTGGAGGAGTTATTCAGACAATCTCGGAAATAGAGTTCACTAGAGGTTATCTCTGGGTTTCTATTTACGGAAGCTACGTGTTTCATTACACACTTAAACACCTAGAGGGCGGATTGGAGCCCAACCCGGTTACTTCTGCGACTTAAATCTGTTTAATATTTTAATAATTCGGATGAACGGATATTTGAAGGCAAGTGTGAGGCGCATCCTGAACTTGGACTGGGTGACCACATAAATAAAGGAGTTCGTGCAAGAGCTTCAGTTCAGGAACATGTACCCGACGCGTCGGAAAATATATTCGGAGTCATTGTAATTGGTCCCTTTCACGTTATAGTACAGGAAGTTTATAACGTACAATGACCACAGAGTAACGAAACTACCGGAGATGGCAAACAAGAGAACAATAGACTTCCTTCTGCCTGCTATCTCTGGGTCGCTGCGGTTGCTTTGACCCCTCAGACCCTTGCGAAGTTGACTGGCCACCAGAATGTGTCTGACCGTCAAGGCATTGAACAGGAATATTAAGGCGAAGGGGAGCACCGGGGTGACAGTCCTATCAAGCCAGACGAAAGCCAGCCATGCTGTCTCGGTGTAGATGCTTGGCTTTGGAATACAGTGCCAGGGTACCCCGTTGATGGTCATTCTAGGTACAATGGCGAAGTAGTAAGGGATATTTTTCAAGCAGAACAGAACGCCGGTTATCACGAGCACCGTCAATGCCGTTTCCTCGGTGCAATATCTCGTTCTCAGCCTGGGGCAACCAATGGCGACGAACCTGTCGAAGGTGAAGTCCACCGTGAACCAGACTGAGAGGTCCAGCGCCGCGCGTTTGAGCACGCTCCGCACGCTGCACCCGGGGGTGAGATCCAGGAAGGTTCCCGGGAAGTAGTACTCTTTGATCCGCCACAGTATGACATCAGTCACCGCCAACAGCAGGTCCGACGCGGCCATCGCAGTGAGATAGCGAGTGGTGCAGGCAGAGAGGCCGCAGTTACCGCCGGACAGAATCAAAATAGCCGCTACATTTACTGCGAAAGAAGAAGAAAAAAAAATCATAAAAGAGCGCATAACAAAAGGACTGTATATCCACCTCATTCTAGATGTGCAGTAGAGAGCATCCTAACATGCTGCATCATTGCATGGTACAGAAACTGCACAGCAGTGGGCAGGAAGGCTTTGCAATGGGTACTCAAAGTTATTCCGCCCATCACTGGCACTGGCCTTACAACCATCAAAGGCACATATACAGAAAGGTGCCGGAGAAAGTCCACTAACATCACACAGGGTCCCAACCACACTATGGTCTCACTGGCCTTCCTCACTGACTCTTTGTCCCACTCCCATCAGAGAGGATGCTACGTGGCATCCAGGCCAGGAGCTCCAGACTGAAAAGCAGTTACTTTCAACAAACAGTACGGCTGATGAACACCTTCACCCACTTAACCCCCTCTCCGCACCCTCGGGTGCCATGTTAGCGTAGCGGTTAGCGCGACGCTATTAGAACTTGGGGCATTCGAAGTTCGGTGTCCGGGGTCCTCTTGAAGGAGTCTTTGCACATCCTCCCTGTGGAATGGTTGGGTTTTCTTGAAGTGCTCTGGTTTCGTTCCATAGTCCGAAAACCTACCAGGTAGGTCACCCGGTCAGTCTAAATTGTTCCGAGATTAAGTTAAGATTAATTGAGGTTGTGGAATTGGTGGGGTGGCGTGGCTCGAAGGGCCAGTTGGCATCGTTAAATAAATACAATATAAATTATACCTTATCATTTGCTCTCAGTGTCTTGGATCACAACCGCTCCCGTGTCCAGTGTCTCTTTATGGGCACAATCACTCTATATATATAAGCTACCCTATATATTTACATCTATGGTGTTCATTATCGTATTATATTTATATGCTGTATCAGATCCGGAGTAACAACTATTACGTTCTCCTTTACACCTGCATACTCTAACTGAAATTAAACAGTACTGAATTTATAGTTACAAAGGAAACGAGGGCTGAGTTTGGCCGGAGGCAGACGACTTCATGCTGGGACAGATTTGGAACCCTGAGAAGGAGACGATCATTCCCGGAAAGCAGGTGGAATCATAGGCCTGGCATGGGACCGGTTCTAAGAAACCTTGCGAGTGGTGGACACATCAGACAAACAAATCCCCTAGCACCTCCACATTGACTCCATCAACAACTCTCGCTGCCTCAGGAGCGTCGCCAACAAGATCAAGGAACACCCCCCCCCCCCTCCAGTACTTAATTTTTCACTTCTTAGTTATCTCTAACGTTTACAGAGATTTTATTTTTTTTTTGCAGTTTATTGTTGCTGCAGACCAACTAATATCACCCCATCTTTACTCCTACAAAATCCTACCTTGGCGCCTCACTGTTGCATAGGAGTGACACTGGCCGAACATCAGCGAAGTACGGCGGTGATTCGGTCTCCTGCAGGTCTAACCTGGCCGTGAAGGTTATATTCCATCGGTATACTACTTGACTAGATCTTATCCTGGGATCGTGGCTAGTTAAGTCACGGACTTAAGCATGCCTTTGCTACTTTGTAGGTTATGCCTCTTCAGGAAAAGGCTACACCCATCGAGGACGCCCGCAGCAGTGCATCTGATGGTGTCTGTGGCAGATGAATTCAAAAGGGTCAATGGTACAGCCACCTTGGTGGCATGCGGAGGAACCAGAGTGCTGGTCAACGGATGGCATCACTAGACTAGTTAGCTGTCAGGGCGGGGCAGCGTCCTTATCCACTGAGTCTGTTACACTCCTGTGTACCACTTAACATGAGATTTGGAAGCCCAGAGAGACTATATGGTGGGGGCTCGACACCGTCTGTCTTATTACTGTGCAAGGCGTGTTGGAGTAGAGTTTCTGGATGGTGTCTGGTCTTGTGGCTCATAAACGTGCCTGCAGAGACTAAACTCTCAGTACAGTCAACAACGAAATCGATGGACAGCAGAAGAAGAAGAAGAAGAAGAAGAGTTCTATAAGTTTGTTTTAGCAGTGTTCGGGGGTGGGGACGTGGGTAGGTTTGTGTAGCAGGGATAGCAGGGATAAGCTTCTACTACCTATTAAATGTACCAAAAGCATGCATTGCATAAAGGTCCTGACAGCCAAATGAAACTACTGGCCTTCACGTGTGGCTTAAATACTAACCCTGGAGAGAGTTTCTGTTGCGAGGAGAAGAAAGGGCAAATGCGACTTACCAGCGCCTGAAAACTAATTGTTTCCAGCAGATGGGGCTCGTCAGCCGTGGTTGGCAGCTCATCTTGTCAAGGGGAACTCCGATCTCAAGCCTGCGGCTAATCACATTAAACTCTCATTAAACCTAATTATCTGAACTTATTCTGAACCTAATTATTGAACCTCATCTCTGAACTTGTTCATCTTCCTCACTTTCAGAACTCTCTCCACTGTTATTTCTTATTCTTTTACTCCCTTTGTCTCGGTTTTCATTCATCCATCCTCTCACTATCACTTATTCCCTTTATTTCTCCCTTCAAAATAATCCATTTCTCCCCAGCTGCCTACCTCCGATCCCAAATCCCGAACACGCTCCTTCTCCACTCACTTTGCCTCAGCCCCTCCTTTCGCCTTGTCTGCCATTACCAGACCCAGAGGACCCCCTCCCAGCAATTCCCGCTCCTTCCCCACTCTCTTTCCCTCAACAAGTTCCAAACCACATTCACACATGCACCTCTGCCTTCCAGCAAGCCCCTTCAGCAGTCGCCAACGTCATCCAGCCGGAACGCAGCCAGAGGCGGAATCCTGAAGCTATTTGTGAGGCCAGACAAACCAGAATCAGCTGCCTCAACAGAAACTGGGCAGCCCGGAACACCTGGAATAATGAAAATGGACTGGGCCGCGAACCGAATTGCGGATTTCATGGACCGGACCATAACGCTGCTCGTTTCCACAGATGCTGCCCGACCTGCTGGATTCCTCTTGGAGTACGTGTTGATTTGACCCCAGCATCTGCAACATACTTTGTGTTTACAAACTGCAGGAGGAACCCAAAGTTTTGGGTCGAAAACATTCATCGGGACTTCATTAGTCCTAATGAAGGGTGCAGACCGAAACGTCGGCTTTTGATTCTCTTCCATAGATGCTGAGTGGCGTGCTGAGTTCCTCCAGCGTTGTACGGGTTTGTATATTAATTTGTCACGCACATATTAGTAAGCCGGAGCGGGCTTATTAGACTGGAAGGGACCTCTTAAAGAACAGAACAGTTTTTTTAAATAAAAACATATGTTAATGAAGCTGGCCAATGGATGTGAAATGAATTCTAATGAATTTAACTGTGAGGTGAGTCAAGAGACCGTAAGACGAGTACTTTCGAGGGTGAGACACTAGGAGGTGCAATAGAACAGAGGGACCTGGGAATTCAAGCGGATAGTTTGTTTAAAGCTGTGGCACTGTTAATCAGAGGTGAAAATAAAGTACAAGAGATGGACATTATGTAGCAGATGGTGAGCACTCTCTTGGATACAGTTTTGGTTGCCAATTTTTAGAAGAGGCAGGGTAAAACTTGATGAAGAGCTTATGGAAAAGATTTATCAGCATATTGCCAAAACTAGAAGGCCTCGGATGTGTGGCAGAGGTTCGCCAGGACAGACCTTGGAATATAGGAGAATGATCATCAACATCGAAATCGATGGACAGCCGAAGAAGAAGAAGAAGAAGAAGAAGGGTTCTTTAAGGTTGTTTTTGCCGTGTTCGGGGTGGGGACGGGGGTAGGTTTGTGCAGCAGAGATAGCAGGAATAAGCTTCTACTACCTATTAAATGTCCCACAAGCATGCATCCCAAATAGCTCCTGACAGCCAATTGAAACTACTGGCCTTCACGTGTGGCTTAACTACTAACCCTGGAGGGAGTTTCTACTGACAGAAGAAGAAAGGGCAAATGCGGCTTACCAGCGCCTGAAAACTAATTGTTTCCAGCAGATGGGGCTCGTCAGCCGTGGTTGGCAGCTCATCTGGACAAGGAGAACTCCGATCTCAAGCCTGCGGCTAATCACACTCATTGAAAAGACTCCGGGAAGAAAGCACGAGGATAATCCGGAGCTGGAGTCCCGAAGGCCGTCCCACGTTGAGTATCAACGCTGACTGGTAATTCCCGCGACGCTGCTCGTACCTGTCTGTACAGTTTCAGCCGTTCCTTTGGAATCATCAGCTGCGTAGAGAGGTGGAACCTGCTGCAGAGCGACGACTCCATATCGTACTGCCATGGTTTGCGTAGCACGTACAGTTTTATGCAAAAGCCTTAGGCACATGTAAAACTATGCAAATTGAAGATGCTTCAAAAATAAGCAAATGGAAATTTACTAAATATCAAAAAATATTTTAAGAGCTGTCAACAGTAGCAAAAATTAAATCAAATCAATATTTAGTGTGATCACGCTTTGCCTGTAAACCTGCACCAATTCCCTTAGCTACACTGTCGTACAGTTTCATAAGGCAACTGGCTGGTATGTTGTTCCAAACATCTTGGAGAACATGCCATGCTCATTCTTGCCGAAGTACAAAGATTTATGACGTGAAGGTTAAAATTTCACATATGCCGCAGCATCATCTTTTTGTCTAGTAATCCTTCGCCCGGTTTAATTTCTTCTGCGCACAGTGAATCATGTTAACTGTTTCAGTCAGTCATTTTAGTTCATTCAGCTGATTACGTCCTTGATATGTTTGCTAGTAATGATGCACCGGGCTATACACCTACAAAGTGATCAATTTATATTTGAAATCTGGTTTATGACTTTACCAAACTGAATAAAAAACCCTGTATTTTTTTTTCTTTTGGAAATGGAATGTTGGGAAATCTTTTCTATTCACACACTAATGCAGACGACAAAAATAAACATCTAAAATAAAATTTATATTAAAAATTTCTTTGTTGCCCAAGACTTTCGCACGGTAATGTGGACAACTAGGACGCAGTAATCAAGGTCGACCTCACCAATGGTGAGTCTCACTCTTTACGGTTTTGTCCTTCACGTTATGCTGCCAGCTCTTTACCACACATTGTTGCTCTTCAGGTTTCTATACAGCACGTCCTCTTACTTTAAGCCCATCCCCGGCGGTGTTTAATCCTCCAACGCTGGGAAATAGATTATGTGAATTCACCCCTCATGATTTCATAATTTTATGCACCTCTATAAAATCACCCCTCAGTCTCTAACTCTCCAATAAATAAAGTCCCTACGCGCTCAATCTCTCCACAACACGCTATCTCCAAAGTACTAGCAACAATATTGTGTATCCTTGGAGCTTAGTTATATCTTTCCGATAACGGGGGTGGTCAAAGCTGGACACAATCCTCCAAGAGTGGCCTCACCAGCATCTTCTGCAAATTCAACATAACGTACCAACTTGTATGTTCAATGTGGCGAACGATTACGGCCAGCGTGCCAGGCGCCTTCTTTGCAAAGTTCGTTGAAGCATAGGTAGGTGATAAGAAGCTGTTGGTGGACTAAGATTCTGATACATTAGTGATAACGTGCGGGTTACAGTATCGGTATTACAGCACCAGAGAATTGGGTTCGAATCCCGCCGCTTTCTGAAATTAATTTGTGACTTCGTGACCGCGTGTGCTCAATGACACTTTCACAGAGCAGATTCCAGTAAAAATGCAATTACTAACCCAAACAGTAAAAAACGCAAAACGACTACGGAACATAAGTGGTCTTAGTCAACTTACTGGGAACACCATTGGATGCCAGAGTCGTGTAAAATATTTTACTCGCAGCGTGAAATGCTCGTAACATTGTCCTATAGTAAGTCCCTTCCTCCTCGTTTCTCAGCCAGCCTCCGAAATCAGAATTCCGAGCGCATGCAATCCAATAAATGTTGCGAGATCTCCACAGGGACCGAAACGTGAAGCGATACTCAGATGATGGTTTTTCCCGCATATAATTGGAATGAAGAGTAAACAGCCAAAATGAGTTTAAGCGAGACTTAATTGGAAATCTCCAATGATTTTGTGAGTGGAATTTTAATTATCTTTTGCGTTGTTTACACCAACGCCACGTCTAGAGCCTGACATTCTTTGTTACACTGGGCTCTAGTTATCCACGCCGTTTAACCTGGCTCTGGTGTCGTTGTGCGAGGAGTGCAATCACTCGAGTCCCGTGTGATGTTCTCCTAAGGGGTTATTCCTGTGCGTAAATTTATTTAACGTGGGAGGTCAGATACACGGCCAGCCGCCACTCCTGCCCTAGAGAGATCGGGGCCAGGATCCAGTGGGGCACTTGACTGATCGGTGGCAGGGTCGAGTGGCGTGAAACGTATAACCCTTCACTGCTTTAGCCTTCCTCTGCCTTCACTGCCATTATCGTCGGCTGTCGTCATCATCCGCCATCCCCACCGTTGAGTCTTGGTTGGGGTGTTTTTTCTATGGAACCAGCCTCCCTTTGTCCCTAACGCCTTGGGTGACAGTACCATGAGCTTAGCTCCAGACGGCATTACACTCAGGATCAGAGGGACTCATAGCCTCCCCAGCACGATAAGGAGACGATCCTCGATGAAGATTCAGAAACACTGCACAAAAACACCACGTGCATGGTCCAGAAATCCCTCACCACCTACACACAGACACACACAGACATACACAATATAAATTCATCCCTCATGATTTCATAATTTTATGAGGTGATGCTCTTCTAGCCTCCAACCTATATGCCCATACACGGCCTCCTCTACTGTCATGATGAGGCCAAACTCAGGTGTGAGGAGAAACACCTCATATACCGTCTGGGTAGAATCCAGCCCCTTGGTATGAACATCGAATTCTCAAAATTCCGGCAATTCCCTCCCCCTCCCTTCCCAGTTTCACTCTACCTCCACTTCCAGCTGCCTAACACTCCCTCATGATTCTGCCTTCTACTACTACACAGTGCGTTCGCCTTACATTCCTTCTTCATCTCTCTGGCCTATCCCCTCCCTGCTTCCCCTCACCCCCCCCTTGATCTTTCCTCTGATTGGTTTTTCACCTGGCACCCACCATCCTTCTCCTTCCCACCCTCCCCCACCCCCAACCTTCTTTATGGGGCCCCTGCCTCCTCTTTCTTCAGTCCTGACGAAGGGTCTCGGCCCGAAACGTTGACTGCTTGTCATAATGGGGAGCATTGGGAGTGGATCTAAAAGCAAGAAACAGACACTGAACTACCAGGAACAGGGCTAGGCTTGAGAAGGAAGTGAGGAAGAAAGGACGCTGGACGTGACACAGGCCCCGGACGAGACAAGGATTCCGGGCCTGGACTAGGACTTCACAAGGATAACGGAACCAGGACATGGAACTGGGAACTAGGAGCATGGGCTTGGACTCCGAGCCAGAGACTGGACGGGTTCGGACTCCAGAACCAAGCGAGGACAAGACGTGGCTACAGGACAAGGAGAGGCACAGAACTGGACGAGAAACTCCTGGACGGAGCCAGGGAACCCCAGCACAGGACGAGAGAATCCCAGCACCGCGCTGGGCAAGGTGCTCCTGTGCTGGGCGAGGCACATGTTGCATGACGATAACACAGCCTTGGTCGAGGGAGGGACAGGAACATGGAACACCGAGCCGGGACCCCTCCTTGGGTACAGGACATAGGGCCGGGACTCATTACACAGAAAATAGATCACGACGAGACAGTTCCCAACGCTAGGTAGCGGCAAAACGGCCAGACCTACCTAGCGAAGGCGTGGACACAGCAGGGCAAAGCTCCAGGCAGAGGCAGGACGAGGCAAAACGAGGCTCCAAACAGAAGCAGGGCGAAATATAGCGAGGCACCAGGCAGAAGCAGTGCGAGGCAAAGCGAGGCTCCAGGCAGAAGCAGGGCAAGGTAAGGCGAGGCGAGGCGAGGCGAGGCAAGGCTCCAGGTAGGAAGGTGAAGAGAAGGTATACAGACAAAGGGTTTGGACAGGAACAATCCAGCAGCCAGAGGTTCCCTCTCTCTCCGTCTTGTTTTATGGCAGTTGGCACCCAGCTTAATGGTGCATTACCGCCACCTTCTGCTCCGGAATATGCGATAGACTCACATTCTAAATCCCTTCACCCAATCGCAAGCTAAAAATACCCTAACCTGTGTTCTCTCACCCATGCCCAGCAACCCTTTTGATGTGAATTCTTGCACCCCCAATTCCCCTGGATTAATTCTCATCATCTCTCTCTGTATCCCATACTTCCTGCAACTCAGAACTACATGCTCTGCTGACTCCTCTTCCAGACATTCCTCACATAGTCCTGTCTGGTGTTTCCCTATCAATATCAATGTTTGGTCTAGTGCACAGTGCTCCAGCCTTAACCTAGTCCACACAATTTCCTCTCTTCTGTATCTACTTCCTACCCTAGTACCTGCAACACTTCTTTGTATTTGATATAAATGCCTCCCTTTCCCCTCCCTGTCCCACCTTTTTTGCCATGTTTGGTTAATTTTTTCCCAGATTACACACTTAACCTCTGCTTTACTGATACTAATGTCCATTTCTATATTTTCTTTCTTTATTGTCTTCTTTGCCAACTCATCCACCATTTCATTGCCCTTCAGCCCTACATGAGCTGGAACCCATAGAAATGTAACCTGACCTCCCTGTTTGGAAACTCTTGTGACTGACTGAAGGACTTCATGAAGTACATCTTGCCGGCTGTTTGAGTGAGAAGACTTTAAACTTGCTAGTACTGAAGATGAATCTGAGCATATCTACACTTTGACTAGTTTAGTTTTCTCCACCCAACGCAACGCAATGCAACCAACACTGCCATCGTCTCCACTGTATACACTGCTAACTTATCAGATGTCCTTCTGCTGATTGCAATTGCTTTTGCTGGTATAGCCACCCCAAATCCTGTCACTCCTGTCTCAGGTTCCTTAGCACCACCTGTATAGACCTGAGTATAATCACTATACTTTTCCATCACATAACAGTTAAATGCACTTACCAAATCAGTTTTATACTTTCCTTTCCTTATTACCTCTAAAAAATGCCAGTCTACGTCAGGCCATACCAGCTTCCATGGAGCTACAACCGAATAAACTACTGAAGGACGTATCCTTCGATCAAACACTCCACGTGATCTAGCAATATCATCCCTACCCGACTAAAGTTTTCCCTCTGAAACCTCCCATTTCCCCAGAACTCCTGCAACACTACTTTAGCAGACTGAGAATCATTGTGTCCCTGCAAATTAATCCAGTAGTTTGCCATCAATTGCATCCTTCTTAATTCCAAAGGCATTATTCACATTTCTACCTGCAGGGCTGATACTGGTGATGTTTTAAAAGCCCCACAGCACACTCTCAAAACCTGAGCCTGAATCACATCCAGTTTCCTTACAAGAGACCTAGCTGCTGATCCATATGCTACACTTCCATAATCCAACACAAATCTTACTAAAGCCACATACATTCTCTTCAATGCTGAACAACTTGCTCCCCATTCCCTACCAGTCAAACATCTCATCTCGTTTATTACTTTTTTTACATTTCTCCTCAACTTTCCTGATATGGTCTGCCCATGTTAATCGTGAATCAAATATAACTCCCAGATATTTAAATGATCCAACTCTTTCTAATTCAACCCCATACATCCATAACTTCTTCCCTACTTCAATTCTTTTCCTGGTGAAAAATACAGTTTGAGTTTTTTCCACTGAAAATCTCCATCCCCACTCTACCACTTCATCAATTGCTCCTTGTAGTTTCCAGATTATATGCTCCGTCTTCCTGCCTCTTTTCCACAAGGCCCCATCATCCGCAAACAGTAAACTACCTATATCCAATGATACCTTTGTGAAGACATCATTGATCATAATGATGAAAAGTAACGGGCTAATCACACTTCCCTGAGGTGTGCCATTTCCCACTATGTACTGTTTTGATAATTCTGATCCAATCCGAACTTGAATTTTTCTACCAAACAAAATATCTTTAAGCCAATTAAAAGCTCTCCCCCCAACCCCCATCTTGTACAGTTTAATTACATCATATCCACATAATTCCACATCATATCATAGGCTTTTTCAATGTCAAAAAACACTGCAACTACTGATTCTTTACTTGCCTGGGCCTTTCTTATTTCAGTCTCTAACCTTATCACTGAGTCCATGGAATTCCTTCCCTTCCTAAAACCACTGATAACTTGCCAGCATTCCCCTCTTCTCAAGATCATACGATAACCTTTCAGTTATCATCCTTTCCATTACCTTACATATATTTGATGTTAGTGCTATTGGTCTGTAGCTAGTGGGTTTTGACGGATCCTTGCCATGTTTCCTTATTGGAATTACTACTGCTTCTTTCCATGCACTTGGTAATCTTCCCTCTTCCCACACTCTGTTATAAAAATGTAGTAACTTCAAGAGCACTCCTTCTCCTAGATTGTTTAGCATAACAAAGCATATTAGATCTTTCCCTGGGGAGGTTGGTCTCGATCTCTTTATTGCTCTCACCATTTCTGCCAAGTAAATGGATCATCAATTATATCATCTGGTTCTTTCCTCCTGTTTAACACAACTGGGTATTGACTCATTGTTCTTTCCCTTCTCTTTCCCCCTTCTTCAGACAAATTTTTTTAAATATGTATCCTTACAAATTACTTGGCCATGATCTCAGCCTTATCCCTGCTGGAGACTGCTGTTTCCTCCTCAGATATCATTACCGGATACTCCCAATCCCTTCTATTTCCCCCCATTCTCTTAGTCATTCCCCATACCTCCCCCACAGGCGTTGTTCTTCCTATTTTGTTGCAAAAACTCCTCCAACTTGCCCTTTTAGCTTGACGTATAGTTCTTCTCACCACTGCCTGTGCCTTCTGATATTGAATCAAATGCTGCATATTATGGGTTCTTTTAACTAGCCTGAATGCTCTATTTCTGTTTTTTACAGCCTGACAACTTTCCTCTGTCCACCATGGCAATATTTTTCTATTCATCCTATTTTTACTCCTGGTTATAGATCCTTCTGCTGCCATAATTGCTGAAGTCACCTGACTGCTTAATTCATCTATATCTCCAGAAATGTCAATCTTTGTCAATGCTTCTTCACTTAACTTCTGGAACTTACCCCAATCTCCTTTTCCAAACACCACTCTGGGACTCCCCCACCTGGTCTTATTTCAACTCTTTCACCCACTGAACGTAAAACTGGGTAGTGATCACTGCCTACTGTTGAAGCAGTACAATCTCCCCAGTTACTGATGCCAGCCAAGACATTAGACACTAACGTAATACCTAATACCAACTCAGTTCCTGTTGTTAAGTTTATCCTTGTTCCTCTACCATCATTCATATAAACCAAATCCCTTTCTTCCATCAAATCTTCAATTACTGTTCCATTTAATTCAGTAATCGGATCCCCCCCCCCCCCATATTGTGCTGTGAGCATTGAAATCTGCACACCACATTACTTTATCTCTATTTTGTCCTTGTATCCTTAGTAGGCTGTCCAAATCCAACCTTTTACATGGATTGTAGTAGTTAATTATAACCACTCCTTCCCCTCTCTCCCATATTTCCATCACTATGTATTCCTGATCGTCTCCTTTTTCCATTACTCTATACGGTATACCTTGCTTGAATAACATAGCACAACCTCGTCTTCCCCCTAGATTTCTATATTTCCTTCTCATTGTATACCCATGTACCAGATAGTCTAAAGCTGGTTCCTGAATACACACTACATCCAGTTTTACAACCATTTCCTTAATAAAGTCCTTAAATTCCTGGCCATTGGCCAGTAATCTCCTTGCATTCCATTGAAAAAGAATCACCGTAATGAGTACTAACCAACTTCCTGGCTTGACTGATTAGTGAGGTTCTCCCTCACTTCTTCCCATGTCAGTCCTACTAACCCTAAATGGTTTACTGCTGCTTTGACCACCAGCTGAATTTTGTCACTTTTTGACTTTACCTCTGCCGTATTATTAATCACTCCTGCAATGAATGTTAGTCGAGCTTTTTTATCCACATAAATCCTGTCATTTATTCTTCGCTGCATCTCTTGCATCCCTATTGCTCTCTGATCATTAGGAGCATTATTCTGTTCTCTTGACATTCTTACAGCTTCTGTGTAAGTGATCTTCCTTTTCACTCTTATTTCTTGAATTTTATCTCATAAACGCACACCCACTACATGAGCTCCTCCACAATTACAGCATTTTGGTTGCACTTCTGTTCCACACTTTCCATATTCATGATCCCCACATCTAGCACATCTCATCTGCCTTTTACAGTTTTTAGCTATGTGTCCAAACCTTTGACGATTATAGCACCTCAATGGCTTTGGCACATACATTCTTATTGGGTAACTCATGAAACCCAGGAACACTTTCCTTGGCACTCTTTCTTCTTCAAATGTAATCAATACAGTTTCACTTTCCTTTTTCATTCCCTCCTTTGTCTTTTCAGTCCCAGATCATTAATTACTTTCCCCCCTTTGATATCCCTCTTCAACTCCTCCATGTTTATACTCAATGGTACACCCGTGATCACTCTTTTACAACCACCATTTCATGCTCCCACCCTCCCTGTATATTCCACCTTGCATTTTCATATCTCTTTTAGCTTGAGAGCTTTCTCAAGTTGTTCCTCATTCGCACATCTTACCAATAGCTTGCCATCATTAAGGACTTTTGCAAATACTATTTCCCCGATCTTATTTGCCAGAGTTGTTGTTAGCACAAACGGGTTAATTTTCTTCATGTGTCCTTGCGCCTTCTCATTAAACCTAATTATCTGAACTTATTCTGAACCTAATTATTGAACCTCATCTCTGAACTTGTTCATCTTCCTCACTTTCAGAACTCTCTCCACTGTTATTTCTTATTCTTTTACTCCCTTTGTCTCGGTTTTCATTCATCCATCCTCTCACTATCACTTATTCCCTTTATTTCTCCCTTCAAAATAATCCATTTCTCCCCAGCTGCCTACCTCCGATCCCAAATCCCGAACACGCTCCTTCTCCACTCACTTTGCCTCAGCCCCTCCTTTCGCCTTGTCTGCCATTACCAGACCCAGAGGACCCCCTCCCAGCAATTCCCGCTCCTTCCCCACTCTCTTTCCCTCAACAAGTTCCAAACCACATTCACACATGCACCTCTGCCTTCCAGCAAGCCCCTTCAGCAGTCGCCAACGTCATCCAGCCGGAACGCAGCCAGAGGCGGAATCCTGAAGCTATTTGTGAGGCCAGACAAACCAGAATCAGCTGCCTCAACAGAAACTGGGCAGCCCGGAACACCTGGAATAATGAAAATGGACTGGGCCGCGAACCGAATTGCGGATTTCATGGACCGGACCATAACGCTGCTCGTTTCCACAGATGCTGCCCGACCTGCTGGATTCCTCTTGGAGTACGTGTTGATTTGACCCCAGCATCTGCAACATACTTTGTGTTTACAAACTGCAGGAGGAACCCAAAGTTTTGGGTCGAAAACATTCATCGGGACTTCATTAGTCCTAATGAAGGGTGCAGACCGAAACGTCGGCTTTTGATTCTCTTCCATAGATGCTGAGTGGCGTGCTGAGTTCCTCCAGCGTTGTACGGGTTTGTATATTAATTTGTCACGCACATATTAGTAAGCCGGAGCGGGCTTATTAGACTGGAAGGGACCTCTTAAAGAACAGAACAGTTTTTTTAAATAAAAACATATGTTAATGAAGCTGGCCAATGGATGTGAAATGAATTCTAATGAATTTAACTGTGAGGTGAGTCAAGAGACCGTAAGACGAGTACTTTCGAGGGTGAGACACTAGGAGGTGCAATAGAACAGAGGGACCTGGGAATTCAAGCGGATAGTTTGTTTAAAGCTGTGGCACTGTTAATCAGAGGTGAAAATAAAGTACAAGAGATGGACATTATGTAGCAGATGGTGAGCACTCTCTTGGATACAGTTTTGGTTGCCAATTTTTAGAAGAGGCAGGGTAAAACTTGATGAAGAGCTTATGGAAAAGATTTATCAGCATATTGCCAAAACTAGAAGGCCTCGGATGTGTGGCAGAGGTTCGCCAGGACAGACCTTGGAATATAGGAGAATGATCATCAACATCGAAATCGATGGACAGCCGAAGAAGAAGAAGAAGGGTTCTTTAAGGTTGTTTTTGCCGTGTTCGGGGTGGGGACGGGGGTAGGTTTGTGCAGCAGAGATAGCAGGAATAAGCTTCTACTACCTATTAAATGTCCCACAAGCATGCATCCCAAATAGCTCCTGACAGCCAATTGAAACTACTGGCCTTCACGTGTGGCTTAACTACTAACCCTGGAGGGAGTTTCTACTGACAGAAGAAGAAAGGGCAAATGCGGCTTACCAGCGCCTGAAAACTAATTGTTTCCAGCAGATGGGGCTCGTCAGCCGTGGTTGGCAGCTCATCTGGACAAGGAGAACTCCGATCTCAAGCCTGCGGCTAATCACACTCATTGAAAAGACTCCGGGAAGAAAGCACGAGGATAATCCGGAGCTGGAGTCCCGAAGGCCGTCCCACGTTGAGTATCAACGCTGACTGGTAATTCCCGCGACGCTGCTCGTACCTGTCTGTACAGTTTCAGCCGTTCCTTTGGAATCATCAGCTGCGTAGAGAGGTGGAACCTGCTGCAGAGCGACGACTCCATATCGTACTGCCATGGTTTGCGTAGCACGTACAGTTTTATGCAAAAGCCTTAGGCACATGTAAAACTATGCAAACTGAAGATGCTTCAAAAATAAGCAAATGGAAATTTACTAACTATCAAAAAATATTTTAAGAGCTGTCAACAGTAGCAAAAATTAAATCAAATCAATATTTAGTGTGATCACGCTTTGCCTGTAAACCTGCACCAATTCCCTTAGCTACACTGTCGTACAGTTTCATAAGGCAACTGGCTGGTATGTTGTTCCAAACATCTTCGAGAACATGCCATGCTCATTCTTGCCGAAGTACAAAGATTTATGACGTGAAGGTTAAAATTTCACATATGCCGCAGCATCATCTTTTTGTCTAGTAATACTTCGCCCGGTTTAATTTCTTCTGCGCAGAGTGAATCATGTTAACTATTTCAGTCAGTCTGTTTAGTTCATTCAACTGATTACGTCCTTGATCTGTTTGCTGGTAATGATGCACCGGGCTATACACCTACAAAGTGATCAATTTATATTTGAAATCTGGTTTATGACTTAATATGCTACTTCCTTTACCAAACTGAATAAAAAACCCTGTATTTTTTTTCTTTTGGAAAATGAATGTTGGGAAATATTTTCTATTCACACACTAATGCAGACGACAAAAATAAACATCTAAAATAAAATTTATATTAAAAATTTCTTTGTTGCCCAAGACTTTCGCACGGTAATGTGGACAACTAGGACGCAGTAATCATGGTCGACCTCACCAATGGTGCGTCTCACTTTTTACAGTTTTGTCCTTCACGTTATGCTGCCAGCTCTTTGCCACACATTGTTGCTCTTCAGGTTTCTATACAGCACGTCCTCTTTCTTTAAACACATCCCCGGCCGTGTTTAATCCTCCAACGCTGGGAAATAGATTATGTGATTTCACCCCTCATGACTTCATAATTTTATGCACCTCTATAAAATCACCCCTCAGTCTCTAACTCTCCAATAAATAAAGACCCAACGCGCTCAGTCTCTCCACAACACGCTATCTCCCAAGTACTGGCAACAATATTGTGTATCCTTGGAGCTTAGTTATATCTTTCCGATAACGGGGTGGTCAAAGCTGGACACAATCCTCCAAATGTGGCCTCACCAGCGTCCTCTGCAAATTCAACATAACGTACCAACTTGTATGTTCAATGTGGCGAACGACTACGGCCAGCGTGCCAAGCACCTTCTTTGCAAAGTTCGTTGAAGCATAGGTAAGTGATAAGAAGCTGTTGGTGGACTAAGATTCTGATACATTAGTGATAACGTACGGGTTACAGTATCGGTATTACAGCACCAGTGAATTTGGTTCGAATCCCGCCGCTTTCTGAAATTAGTTTGTGACTTCGTGACCGCGTGTGTTCAATGACACTTTCATTGACCAGATTCCAGTAAAAATGCAATTACTAACCAAAACAGTAAATAAACGCAAAACGACTACGGAACATAAGTGGTCTTAGTCCACAGCTTCGTCTCTGCCTGCCCCATGTGTGTACAAAACAAGAAGTAACGTCAGCGCCCTGCGGGTCTGCTCTGTCTGGTGACTGTGCCTCACTGCCTCTTGTGCTGCCTCTTGGTGGATTTAATCACCGTTCTGCCCCCATCTAATGCATAATCTACCAGTCTGGTGGCTGTGAACGATTCTCCAAGGCTGCCCACGTCACTGGACTCCGTGAGCTCCTATCGGCTCGTGAGACTGCCATTCTCATGTTTCAACTCGTATTGAGTCTGCACGCCTTCCTGCAGGACGTAGCGTCCGGTCAAGGACTGTAGTCTCGTATTCGCAAAGTCTGTTCTCTTGTGGGAGCCACTTCGAACTTTTTAACTGGTTTCCACTCCCGATCTGAGAGAGAATCAGGAGTTGGAGACAACCCTGCGCTGTCTTGCCTCTTCCAACCCCAGTCCTACAGCTCCCAATTGTTCTGGTCAAAGATTACCACAATAACCTCTAGTCATCCTCTATTGTCATGTCCCCCTTTGGATGCCAAAAGCGGTTCCGGCCTCTGCTCTTCCCCGACCAATAGTTTCGACGCGGGAGTCCCTGCTGTTGAACAATTGGTCCAACGCGACAAGCCCTGAAGAGTGTTGATGATGGCAGGGGTCATCCGTCTTGGAACGAGAGCGCCCAGAAGAAGGCAATGGCAAACCACTTCAGTAGAAAAGATCTTGCCAAGAAAAACCATGGTCATGGAAAGACCATGATCGTGCATGCCATAGGACACGGCACGTAACTACCGAACCAGAAATGTCAAATACTAGAGAGCATGCGTTAAAGATGAACGGGGGGAAAGTTCAGAGATTTGCAGGTAATGGTGTTTTTATTTATATAGTGAATGGTGGTTGCCTTGAATGCGCTGCCAGGAGTGATGCTGGAGGCAGATTCAATAGCGTCTGTAAGAGGCATTAAGACTGATACCCCTGCCATCATCAACACATATATGGACCAACATATGTCCACATGCAGGAATACGAGATTAGTTTAATTTGGCATCATCGCTGCCACAGACGGGCCCTCTCCTCTGTTGTACTGTTCTGTGTTCTATTCAGCAGAGGGTTGCAAACCAGCAACCCTGGCCTGTATTGCATTATAATGTAGATGCCCTGTGCTCGCTTGCCTGTGTTGCAACGCAGCCACTCTGAGATGGGGATCAGCAATGAAAATTATTTTTAGAAATCATCCCGTGCTCTTTTCTGATTCAGCTGGAGGCACCTGCAAACAAAAGGGAGACACTGCACATGCGATAAAGAACACGGAAACGGTTTATTAGAACTAGTATAATTCAATACAAAAAGGAAACCAAATGTCTATAGTAGTAGCAGTACAGAGATCAAAATACTATTCATTATCCACTGAACGAGCTGAATGCCGACAAGCCTCACACAGCCTTCTCTCCCTCTCTAACTCTGACTCAACATACTCTATCCCCCTCGGCGTACTTGTCCCTGTCCTAATCTAGTCTAATACAATGCTCTCTCCCTGCACGAAGGAAGTGCCCCTTTTTTGGACCCTTTAAGATTCCTTCAAAGCCTAATATAATTATCACCCCAGCACTTTCCCGTATTTGGTACCTGCGCCTGCACAATGATCTCATCTTCCTCAGACAAACCTGTTTTTCACCACTCTCTGCTATTACTTCTGTAGGCTTGGAGGTTCTCAAAACATCCTTGTGGAGTGTTTTTTTTAATGTTTTAAGTTATTTACTTACTTACTCCGGCCCTTCGAGCACAGTGATCCCCCGATTTAATCCGAGCCTAATCATGGGACAGTGTATACTGACCAATCAACCTACCAACGGGTTCATCTTTGGACTGTGGGAGGAAACTGGAGCACTCGGAGGAAACCCAGGTGATCACGGGGAAAACGTACAGGCAGCGGCGGGAATTGAAGCTGTGTAAAGCGTGTGATAACCACTGCAATACCGTGCTGCTCTACGGTAGTTCTCTTGCACCTACTCAAAACAAACCTACTCCAAGCTTACACCATTTTGTCTTATTTTATTTTAGCATATATACTAAGGAAAAATCACCTTTAATCTCTTTCCTTATTTGGCGACGTGGGCATTTCGAACCCTATCTGTGTCCGCTTGTCCCACAACGAACGGGTCGTTACATCTCAGCAGCTCCTTCCTTGCTCCTCAGACCACTCCGTTTGAAATCTACCAACCAGAGTCGACACTGATCATATTGAAAATTAACAAGAAATGGAACCTGCTTCTTATGCATACTTTAGTCCATGTACGCTCAATAGCATCTTATAAAGTGCTATGGAATGTAATTCCGCGTGTTCGTTGTCTTCTGTTGATATAGCCCGTGCAATCCAAGTTTCGAAGTATTGTGCGTTAAGAGATGGTCTTCCACACACCATTCTGTAACGTGCGTTCGCTTGAGTTGATGTCGCCTTCCTGCTACCTTGAGCCGGTCTGGCCATTCTTCTCTGATCTCCCTCATTAACGAGGCTTTTTCGCCCACAGAACTTCCACGGACTGGATGTTTTCTTTCCACGCCATTCTGTGTAAATTTCAAGCACCATTATGTGTGAAAATCCCTGAAGATCAGCAGACTCTGAGATAATCAAACCATCCCGCCTGACACCAACAATCATAGCACAGTCTAGGCATAGTAGATCACATCTTGTTTCCAATTCTGAAGTTTGGTCTGAACAAGTGAACCTCTTGACCTTGGCTGCATGCTTTTATGCATTGAGTTGCTACCACATCATTGACTGGTTAGATATTAGCATTAACGAGCAGGTGTACATGTGTAGCTAATAACGTGGCCACTGAGTGCATTACAGGAAGTACAAAAATGGCATTACAAAAATCACAAACAACATTCCCATCAGAAAATCAGAAGCTCTCTGAAAGCTGCAACGCAAGTGGCTTGCGTGATAAAGAAACCGGACAGCGTGCTTGCCTTTGTCATTCGGAGCATTGAATATAAACGTTAGCGAGTCTTGTTGCAACTGTATAAAACTTCGGCCAAACCATACTTAGAGTTCTGTGTGCTGTTCTGGTCGCCCCATTTCAGGGGATATGGAGTGTGGCCGCCCCCTTACAGGTGGGGAGAAGGTGCAGAAGAGTTTTAACAGGATGGTGCCTACATTAGAGAGTACAAGCGAAAAGCAGAGATTGGACTACTTTGATTGCTTTTTCTAGCACGTCGGAGAGCTGATGGATGGATATGAAATGATAAGTTGATCGACTAATGCTTTGAGTCATTCTTCTCCTCTTTTTTCAGATTCTAAACGCAATTTTTAGTCATTATAGATTTGCATACAATTCACTACCATCCATAGCAGTGTTCTCGTAAATGTCAGTGTATTTAGTCTGGTGCTGGCTTGACCTGGTATCCGGGTCTTCAAACACCCACTCCTGGAATGGAAAAAAAGAATGGTGAGAGGCACGATTATTTGAGTAATGCCACGCGTGCCATCACAAGGACAGAACCTGTGCTTCCTTAAAAGGTTGCATGGATTCGGAACGTCATCTAGAACTTTAACAAACTCTCTCTTCAGTCCTATTTTACACAATCATCTTTTCCTACCTTCTATGGAAGACTCAACATTTCATGATTGGTATAGAAAGGACATTAGGCGCTTTGAAGATCTTTTCATAGATAATCGTTTTGCAACTTTTCAACAACTGTCTGTAAAGTCTAACCTACCGACTACTCAGTTCTTTAGATATCTGCAAATTAGATATTTCATTAACCCTGTAATATCAAACTTCCCTGAGATGCTCGAGAAAAATGTTGTGGACCTGTTTCTTTGGATTTATCCATTGGGTAAAGGCTTTAAATCTTCTGTTCGTGATAAGTTAGTGACTTTGAGGCATGCCCCCTTTGACAAAATTAGAACTGCTTGGCAGCATGATTTAAATATTCTTTTATCTGATGCGGTCTGGGAATCAATTCTTAAGTCAGTTAACTCAACCTCTTTATGTGCTCGCCACTGCCTTTTGCAGTTTAAGGTTGTACATAGGGCTCATATGTCTAAAACTAAATTATCGTCGTTTTATCCTGACATCGGGACGTTTGTGACAAGTGTAAAGGGGGTGGGTCTTCTCTTATCCATATGTACTGGGCTTGTCCTGGTCTAGAGAAATTCTGGAGAGAAGTTTTTTATCTTTATCCCATATTCTTAATTGCCACTTAGAACCTAACCCTCTGATTGCTCTTTTTGGCACCTTGGGTGAAGCAGACGTGCATTTGAGTCCGACTAAACGTCGAACACTACCTTTTGCCTCTCTTTCGGCTAGACACTTCGTTCTTCTCAGATGGAGAGATCTTGCCCCACCCACTCATGCTCAGTAGCTTAGTGATATTACGTCCTGTTTAGATCTTGAAAAGATTCACTATTCGCTTCTCAATTCGGAGATAAAGTTTTGTAAGGTGTGGGGACCTTTTCTTGAATATTTTCATAACTCCTCTTTAGATTAGGATTATTCTTTTTTGTACTATAATCCCTTACTTTCAGCTTTTGTTTATAAATTTCACGGATTTTTTATGGGAATTACATTATAGTTTTGACAGTGGGCAGTCTATATATATATTTTACGGCTCTGTGGAGTCAAACGCTCCGATTAATTTTTCTTTTGCATATTGAAATGGTTGGCCTGGAGTTTTGTAGTGGGAGGGTGGGGCGGATACTAACTTTATATGATTTTATTTTGGGTGCATTTTCCATATTGTTATGAATTATATATCAGCCACGTTTGTTTTGCACTGTGTTAATCTCCATTTTTTTGATTTTTTTTGTAGTTGTATTGTAGAGACTTAATTTAAAAAAGACTTCTATGGATGCATATCGAGTGCAGGAGTCAGATGGGCACGTTGTGCTGTATAAAGGTTTGGGAAATGCTCACTTGATATGCAGTTCTGGTCACCCATTGTAGGAAGGATGTGAAGGCTTGCTTTGGACAGCATGCAGAGGAGCTTCACCAGAATGCACACAAAATGCTGGTGGAACTCAGCAGGCCAGGCAGCATCTATAGAAAGAAGCACAGTCGACGTTTCGGGCCGAGACCCGAAAACATTTCAGGACTAACTGAAAGAAGAAATAGCAAAAGATTTGAAAGTGGGAGGGGAAGGGGGAGATCCGAAATTATAGGAGAAGACTGGAGGGGGAGGGGTGAAGCTAAGAGCTGGAAAGATGATTGGCAAATGGGATACAGAGCTGGAGAAGGGAAAGGATCATGGGACAGGAGGCCTAGGGAGAAAGAAAGGGGGAGGGAAGCACCAGAGGGAAATGGAGAGCAGGCAAGGAGTGATTGTGAGAAGGATAGAGAGAGAAAAAGAGAGAGTGGAAAAAGGGGGGAAATAATAAATAAAGGATGGGGTAAGAAGGGGAGGGGGCATTAAAGGAAGTTAGAGAAATTAATGTTCATGCCGTCAGGTTGGAGGTGTTGTTCCTCTAACCTGAGTGTGGCTTCATCTTGAAAGTAGAGGAGGCCATGGATAGGCATATCAGAATGGTAATGGGACATGGTATTAAAATGTGTGGCCACTGGAAGATCCTGCTTTCTCTGGCGGACAGAGGTAGGCTCCAACTTGATGGCATGAATGGGGGAACAACACCTTATATGCCTATACCCAGTACACACTATTTAGGAAAGAACCAGTACCTACATGTTTTTGCACCATAGATCACGCTGTGCATCTACAGACTATATTTTACTATTTGTTAATATTATATTATGTGCAGTATGTAACATACTGCATATAATGTGTTTTACCCTTTGGTCCCGGAGGAACATTGTTTCCTTTAGCTGTATACATGTGTAGAGTTCAATGAGAAGAAATGTGACCTTAAGCTTGAACTTGAAACCATGGATGCATTAACACATTAACGCAGACATATGGGAAGAGCTTAATCTGCAATCGAGGTCAGTACAGACACTCTGGACTGAAAGGCCTGCACCAGACTGTTCCCTGTGTCCATCAATTTCTAGGTCGCCCTTTACTGAATTTTAAAAGTTTGACTTTGCTGGATCATATGCCCCCAGCTGGAGCTGCACAGAGGGAGAGAGTTTATACCCAACAGATAAACATCTCCATTTGTTTGGCGGTGTGACCGGAGAATACTTGGCACACCGGGATCTCTTGGGGAGGCAGCGGTTACCTGGTGCTTGGCAGTCTGCTGGACAGACTTCGGTCCACATTTCTTGTCCTTCTCGTTCTCCTTCCCCAACGCCATTTCAAGCCCACCCTTTGCTTCCAGGGAAGCTCTGAAACAAGTTTTAACAACGAATTATTCTCACAGGATTGTATAGTTGCAAGTTGTTGAGAGTCAAAATGCGGTAAGGGTGCATCTTGCAGTTTTAAGTCACAGAGGTGATACAATCGCCGTTCCTGATTCTTTAAATTAAAATGAGAGCACTCACTCATGCATAATTAATATCCTCCGTTGGTCAGAATCGACCATGAATCTTGCATCCTGTCTGTCTATGTGATATACAAGCTAGGGGAGTACAACATGGAGAACAAGCTGTTGCTCATGCAGCAAGCTCCCTCTCTCCACACAGCTGATGAATCCAAAGGAACAGCAGAGACCGATACCATCAGACACCAGCAAACTCACAGCAATTTCCAGTCAGCGTTGACCGCCCTGGGGGCTCTAGCTCGGGTACTTTTTCTCCGGGCTTAATACTTCATAGACTTCCCTATGAGCGACTTCCCGGGCTCATAGACTTCCCTATGAGTGACTTCCCGGGCTCATAGACTTCCCTATGAGTGACTTCCCGGGCTCATAGACTTCCCTATGAGTGACTTCCCGGGCTCATAGACTTCCCTATGAGTGACTTCCCGGGCTCATAGACTTCCCTATGAGTGAATTCCCGGGCTCATAGACTTCCCTATGAGCGACTTCCCGGGCTCATAGACTTCCCTATGAGTGAATTCCCGGGCTCATAGACTTCCCTATGAGTGAATTCCCGGGCTCATAGACTTCCCTATGAGTGAATTCCCGGGCTCATAGACTTCCCTATGAGTGACTTCCCGGGCTCATAGACTTCCCTATGAGTGAATTCCCGGGCTCATAGACTTCCCTATGAGCGACTTCCCGGGCTCATAGACTTCCCTATGAGTGAATTCCCGGGCTCATAGACTTCCCTATGAGCGACTTCCCGGGCTCATAGACCTCCCTATGAGTGGGTACAGTCACAAGGAAGTGGACGTTTGAGATCAGAGCTTTCCTTCTCATAGATGAGCTGCCAAGCATGGCTGACAAGTCCCACCTACACCAAGTGACTGGGTTTAACCTGCCTTTGCCCCTTATCCTGCCAGCAGAATCAGTTTTGCCAGGCTTAGTAGCTAAGCCAGACGTGAAGGACAGGAACTGGTTTTTAGAGGCTTTATGAGGCACCGGTTGGGCCAAAGGGTCTGCTTCCACACTGTGTGGCTCTGTGGCTCCACTCACTTGTAAGGTCTCCGACGCTGCTTGACAATGACACCAACGGCGATCAAGATGATGAATAACACGACACCTCCCACAGCAGCCAAAGGGATGATCGGGATCTTCTGTGAGGATCTGAGATCTGAGGGAGGAGATGGAAGTGAGGGAGTGATAGTCAGAGCCAAGTCTGGAGCTTTTTCCTAGTAGGATTGACTTTAGAACATTGAACATACACTCAGTGGCCACTTTATCAGCTACCCCGTGTACCTAATAATGTGGCTGCTGAGTGTACGTTCGTGGTCTTCTGCTGCTATAGCTCATTCACATTAAAGTTCAGTGTCATGCATTCAGAGATGCTCTTCTGCACACCACTGCTGTAACACATGAGGTACTGTCACCTTCCTGTCAACTTGAACCAGTTTGACAATTTCCTCCCGACCTCTTCCATTAACGAGGCATTTTTGCCCATGGGACTGCCACTCTTGATATTTTCTTCTTTTTTTATTTGTCTTTCAGCACCATCCTCTGTAAACCCTGGAGACTGTTGCAAGTGAAAATACCAAGAGATCAGCAGTTTCTGAGATACTCAACCCACGCCTTCTGGCACTGATAATCATTCCATGGTCAAAGTCACTTGGATCACCTTTCTTCCCCATTCTGATGTTCAGTCTGAACAACAACTGAACCTCTTGACCATGTCTGAATGTTTTTATACGTTGTATCAGTAGCACGTGTTTGGCTGATTACATATTTGCATTAACGAGCAAGTGGACAGACCTACCTCATAAGGTGGCCACTGACTGCAGAGCAGTACTGCACTGGGATTTATGCCCATGACTTTGTGCCAAACTATTTCATCCAGTAATTAAATGCCCGACTAATCTAATCCATTCCCCTTGCACAATGTCCATATTGCTCCATTCCTGTGCAAGAAGGCACAGCAGCGCCTCTACTTCCGAAGTAGATTGAGACCAGCAAGGCTCCCTCCCCCTGCCCCATCTTAACTGTATTTTGCAGGAGCACCATTGACAGCATTCTGACAAGCTGCATCTCCATCTGGTATGGGAGCAGAGCATCAGATCGAAAGTCCCTACAAAGGACTGTGAGAACGGCCGAGAAGATCATAGGGGTCTCCCTAATATCCATCGGCGACATTTATCAGGAGGGCTGTGTATACAGGTTTCTTAGTATTATCAATGATCCTACCAATCCACCCAGCATCCTCTTTGACTTTCTACCATTAGGCAAGAGACTCCGATAACTGAAAACAGGAACAGTCCGGATGGGAAACAGTTTCTTCCCCCAGGCCATTAGACTTCTGAACCCCCTGCTGCATTGCATTTGAAGTGTCACTGGTTAAATTACAAAACTTAATTCATGCACCTTATTTTGATAATATATGTATAATTCATCTGTAGATTTTATCCTTCCCCTCCTAAGTTATTGTGTTTTACGTGTATGCACTACTGTGTTTTACACCCTGGTCTGGAGAAACTTTGTCTCATTTGACAATATGTATGCATATAGTTAAATTACAATAAACCTGACTTGGGTTGACGTAACCTGACTTCATTGGCCTGTCTAGGGCCTTTTAAACTTGGTTTTTCTCTTTGGAGTGAAGGGGATGAACAGTGAGTTGTAAGTGGTTGTAAGACAGGTGTGGAGTGGTTATTGACTATCTCGCCGGGCGGTAATAGATAATATGAGGGCATACATTTATGGTGATAAGAAGGAAGTATATGGGAGATATCAGAAGTACTTTTTAAAAAGAGGAGTTGTAACTGAATGGAATATGCTGTAGTGTCAGCTGTAGAGTCATATATATTTGGACCTTTAAGAGAACCTTAGATGGGCACCGATGAAAGAAAACTGGAGGGCTACGTTGGAGGGAAGGATTAGATTGATCTTGGAGTAGGTTAAAAGGTCATCACGGCATTGTGGGTCAAAAAGCCTGTATCCGTCTGTGCTGTTCTTTATTCTAAATACCTCTATCATACGTGCCTCCATCAACTCCACCGGAAGCTCATTCCAGACACCCATCACAGTCTGAGTAAAGCACTTGCCCGACACATCTTTAAATGCATGGCCACTAGTTTTAGACATTTTGGCCTTGGGGCAAAAGGTACCTGCTGTCTACTCCATCTACAGTATGCCTCTCATAATCTTATAAACCTGCATCACGTAATCTACCAGCCTGCGTTGCTCCAGAGGAAAAAAACCCAGGTTTGGCTGACCTCTCCTTACTGATCATACTCTCTAGTCCTGGCAGCATCCTGGTGAACCTCTGCTGGACCCACTCCAAAGCCTCCACGTTTTTCCTGAACAGAAATAAATGCAATGCTCTGGACTTCATTTGCTCTCCACCACTGAACACATCTACATGAAATGCTTTCAAAGGAAAGCAGCATCCATCATCAGTAACCCCCACCATCCAGGACATTTTCTCTTCTTGCTCTTGCCATCAGGAAGGTACAGCAGCCTCAGATTTCACACCACCAAGTTCAGGAACAAATATTACCGCTCAGCCATCAGGCTCTTGAACCAAAGGGGATATCATTATTCAAGCAACACACACAAAAGTGCTGGTGGAACACAGCAGGCCAGGCAGCATCTATAGGGAGAAGCACTGTCGACGTTTCGGGCCAAGACCCTTCGTCAGGACCGTTCATTATTCAACTTCACTTGCCTCTTCATTGAAATGTTCCAACAACCTATTGACTCACTTTCAAGAAATCTTCATCTCATGTTTTCATCTCATGTCTATTTATTGCTTATTTATTTTATTGTTATTTCTTTCTATTTATAGTTGCATATTTTACTGTATTTTGTTGTATTTTATTGTATTTCTAGTTAAGTACCCGTTGGTACAGTCTTTTGTTGATTTTGTTAATGTTATTATTCTATAGATTTATTGAGTATGCCCCCAAGAAAATGAATATTGCATGTGTACTTCGATATTAAATTTACTTTGAACTTATTTTCATTAAATGGGCCTCATTTAGAGTCATCAAGTCATTGAATACTACAGGCCTTTTAACCCAACTGGTCCGTACTGACGACAGCATTCTCCCTGCTCATCCCAGTCGCCCATGATTGGTCCATAACCTTCCAAGTCGTTCCCTTCCACGGACCTATCCAAATGCCTCTTAAATGATGCAATTGTTCCTTCCTTGACCACTTCCTCTGGCAGCTCATTCCAGGTATTCACTGCCCTCTATGTAAAGAACTTACCTCTGGGTCACTTTTAAATTTTTCCCCTCTCATCTTGTATCTGTTTGAATTAGTTTTGGACTCCACAACCCTGGGCAAAAGACTATAAGTATCAGCCTTATCCAGACCCATAGTAAATTTCTCTCCTGTGCTCCAAGGAATAAAGCTGGTGTGTGGCCAACCTCTCCCAATAACTCAGATCATCTAGTCCAGATACTATCCTTGAAATTTTTTTTTGCACCCTCTATAGTTTGATAATGTTTTCCCCATAAAAGGGTGACCAGAACTGTGCACAATGCTAC